>NC_142529.1:23534894-23744894 GCF_964205215.1 Stylophora pistillata
AGGCTAAGATCACAATGCTAGTTATTTTCGCGCATATAAAACAGAACAATGGCTTTTACAGAAATGCAACTAAACCTGCATGAATAGAGTCGTACGGGCATTTAAAACTGAACTAAGTTTAAACATGAATCAAAACTAAGATTACATTGTAACAAAGCTTTGCGCGATTTAAAACTCAATTAGTTAATATAAGTTAACATTAGGCCTACAATAGAAAAGAGAATAAGGTTCACATTCCAACAGAGTTATAAATGCAGTAAAAGCAGAACAAGGGGAACACTGGAAAAATGTTTGTCCCTTTCAGATTTGAATAAGGATTGATTGCTGATGCATGTTATGCTATCTAAAGTAACACCTCCATAAGCGCTCGTATTCATTCAAACTACCTATGTAAAGTGCAGCGTTTATAAAATTAAGATGCTATCATGATTTAACCTACATAAACATAAAAAATTCCTTTCCACAACACTTTTGATTGCTTAATATTTCAGCCATTTGGAAATGAAACTATTTCTCACAAAAATGCCCGTGTACACTTTTTTTGTCCGTAAAGCGTGTTATATTTTAAATTGAAAAATACAGAGGGATAGATTGTTCTTAAGCAATACCCAGATAGTTCCTTAAAACTTAATCTTTTACTAAAAGAGAATGTTTCTCTAGAGCAAATGAAGTAGAAATGGGTATTTGCTACATAAAGTGGGTACTTGCTACGTTAAATGGGTATTTGCTACGGAATGGTTTTTGTGCAATAAAATCGTTTAATTGTGACATATAGTTAAAAAAAAAAGGTTTAACATGTTATCTTTCACAATCGCAGAACTTTCCTACCGAAGAAACGAATTTAAAGTAAAATATAATGATTTTATAACGAAAAAAGATAATTGACCTTCTCAAAAAATTTTGACTTGTTAAGTCGAGTTGATACTGTATGTGGGAACGCAGTTTTGTTCTAAAAGTAAGATGGTGTGGAAAGTAAAATATTCCAGATCCCAGAAGGGTTTTACGGCAATAAAAAAGAACTTGAAGACCTTGAAAGTCAGTGAAATTTTTTTATTTTCGATATTTTTCGATGCGTCTACCAAAGATTGATTATTTGTTACGTTGGTCGTGTTTAGATTGATATACTGACTAAAGATTCCGTATTGGTCGGTAACTTTGAATAGAAGTATTATAAGTGAAAAATAGACTGATATATTCCACTGCAAAAAGGGGAAAATATTGGAAATTTTTATATCTAAAAAAGAAGAGGAGAGAAGGTAGCAGATACTCAGCTATGAATCTGGAGAGAGGGAGCGAGAAAGGGAGGGAGAAACAATTGCTATTGATGCTATTTATAAGCCGACTTCTCTTTTATTCATCTATTCAGCAGTGATACATATACAGTGATAAACTACTTTGAAATAGAAAATATGTATTATCTCCTTAAGTATGCAATCTTCTCGCTAACGTGTTTATAACAAAGCAATAAAAAAGACCCAGATTGTTAGCTCAGTTGGTAGAGCACTACACCGGTATCGCAGAGATCGTGGGCTCAAATCCCGTACGAGCCTAAATTTTTTTCCAGGCTTATTTTCACTACTGCTTAAATAGTGTTCATAACTACGATGATCATCTTCATTTTATTACTCTGCAGTTCAAATACAGGATATATTCATATAATCACAGTTGTTAGGTATATCACTTAGACAACCAAAATACAATCATTCATTTGCATGCACATTATTCCTACCATCTGATAGGAAATATTGCACCAATACTTTATCATAAGAGAGCACAATATGTGGCTTTTTAATTAGTCACTCCTCATGCTCTTTCCAAACTTTATTTACGTTCGCTTTTCGATTTTTGCCCGACTCGCACTTTTTCCAAACTAATTATAGCCAGGGAAAGCTAAACCTTGTTTACTGCGAGTTCAGATTTGTTGCAGTAAAACCCTACTAACTGCGTGTTGAGATTCCAAAGGTGACCTAACCGTTCGAAAACTGCTGCTAAATGTGCTAGTGATTCGTAAATAGATGTGACTATTTTGAAGACAACTTAGTAGCCAGGCTGTTGATGCAAACCTCAATATCATTTTTAGTACAGTTTAGCAAACGGTACAAATACAGCTGCTGCTCTTGTTAACGCAAAAAGAGTCATGTTTTTTAAGTTAAAAAGGCCCCTTTGTTTAGCTCAAACAGATTGTCAAGAAATGAAAGTGGAAGGTGTAAAGAGTAAAACTGAAAATGGCGACTTCTTGAGTCGAATGTAGAGTATTTTTTAAGACAAGTTTCAAAAGAGTTTTATTACGCTATTAAATGTCGGGCATCAAGGGACTCTCGAACTCTCTCTGTCTTCTCTCTTTTAATTACTCCAATCATCAGTAAAAAATTCTACTAATATCCAACTTCACTCAATTCTGTGTAACTGTGGTTATTCTGTTAGCCTCCCATACTTTGATTCTCACTAAATGCTTCTCAGCAACTCGTGCTGCTAAAAACTCGTTTCAACCACGGAATTATTTCTCTACTCTTTTGCATATTTATATTGTCTATATTCTTCTCTTCTAAGTAAGCTCTCAAGAACGTCCTTATATATTCGCTACTGATGGGTATGAGTGGGCGTGTCAGCTGTATGACCTTGGGAAATTAAACATTTGTTGTTAAAACACTAACTCGTCAAAACATTTCACGAGACTTTCGAAATGAGCATTGAAGTACTTAGTGCTTCCGATTAACTGATCCAACCTTTGACTGAGTTAGCCAAAAGAATTAAGAAGTTTCGTCCGAAGCAGGGTCAGTAGACAAATTAAGCAGGTCTACTTACAGAAGTTAGATATCAAGACTGTCACAATTCGGAAACTCGTTACGACAGCGTACACCAAAATAACTTTGGACTTTGAATTCATATATAGCCTTCAAATTCTAATTAACAAAGAATGCGGACTAAGTCATACTGTACTGACTACCTCATCGAAACTTACTGACCAACTTAACTAAATAAAACAACTCATGATAGTTTAAACGCAGGTTCAGGCTTTGAATTTCATGTTTAATTTTTAGAAGAGGAAGTGCAAAACGTACATCTTCTTTAAGCGAGTGGGTTTATGTCTGTCACACAGATAGATAAAATGTTTCTTATTATCATTCGTGAACTTTAAAACCACTGACTACATGGGCGTGGTATATGGTAATCAATTCTATTTGAACGGAATGAAATTGAAGTGTTGCCACCTTCAAAGAAAAAAATAAGAAGAAGTTCAACAAGTAAACACTATCAAAATATATGGTTTTTGTGATGACATCGGAGCAGAACAGAACATTACTCGGACGATTCAATGCGATTTTGATAAGTCTTTAAGAGGATCAACTGTTTCTCTGAGTCATTCTATTTTGTATTGATTTTCGGCGGTAGACACTTGATCAGATATTGGGTGATATGGGTGATGTGGGGATCTGAGTACATGCATTGCATACTCGAGAAGACAGAACATATTTCCTATTTCAAAGTATTTGGTGTTTCGGGGAAATGGAATATTTAAGAGACATCCGGGGAGTTAAGTTTTCGTTTTAAGTCACGTAAAAATCTGAAGTAAACGATTTTGGTTTATTTTCGTAGAGTTGTCGTTCAAATTTATTCCTGGAAACCTTTTCTTTTTGGGAACACCACTTTTAAAAGGATACAGAGACTTAAACTGATGATTCTCTTTGCTAAAAAGATGTATCAAGTGAATAGTGGGAATATAGTCTAATTGATGATTAATTTAATATGCCAGAAATGAAACCAATACCGTGACTTATTGATGTCAACCGCTTACAGCTTGATATGGCTTATCATGTCGGATCACTCAGGTAAGGAACCCATAGTACCGTTTGGGTATATTTGCAAGCAAATGCCCTATGGTTGAACGAAGTTCCTGATTTTTTTTTTCCAAATAAAAGGTAAAAATGTCTTCAGTGTTGTTTGTGTTTTTTTAACAATTAAAGAAGTTTTTTTTTTTTAATTTTTGATTTATTTGTGTGGAGGTGATAGACACACACACACACACACACACACACACACACACACACACACACACACACACACACACACACACACAAACAGAGATACACATATGTAAAATATTAAGAAAGGAAATTCTATAATCCAGGGCAGTGTTTGTTTATTAGGTACAGCAGATCATGTCAAAAGTTTGTGTCACACAAGCTTTTCAACGACTTGTGAGCAACTTTTCTGCTCCAACCGCATTTGAAGGAACAGGAAATATTAATTTACACCTCTTAACTACTACGAGATACATCCCTGATATTGGAAAAAAAATACATCAATGATCACGGAAAATATTTGCGGTTGAGAAGAGATAGATGATAAAACGTTGCAGTGAAAACAATGTATCTCGCCGTCCCTTCTGACAGACATTTTCAGCCAAGGACATTTGCTGATTAATTAAATAGTAAAATACTCTCTTTGTGAAGGAGAGTATTTTTTTACTGTAATTTTTCACAATACGCCGATCACACATCTGTTAAGATATTTCTGCAAGGAAAGGTGTTGTTATAAACCACGCGTCGGTGAAAGGCCACCGTAAAATGATTATAAGACATAAGTCGCCATCTGTGGTTGATCACGGTATGAACTGAAAAAAGAAATCATATTTTGAATTTTGTTCCGCACAAAATTTTTTTTTTTTTTTTAAAAGGCATTCTTCTTTCTTCAGTATATGATGCGCCCAATAATCTCTGGTGCGAAAGTCGAACTACGAAGATACCCCGAAAAAACCAATAAGCAACCTCGGGTCAGAATCGGATGAAGTTTGAGGAAATACTGTGGAAAAGTTAGATTAAAGTGATGCTACTCAAAATGTACCTTTTGCATCTCCATTGAATTATGTCAATATTAGAGAGAACGATTCGTTTTCCTTGTAGGAAGGGTGAAAGACAACCGTACTCACGCTCAGTTGAACACTGTTTTATCAAAAGTTCTATTTAGTATGTGCGCGGCCTGCACATAATTATAGAAGAAAGGCTATTTTCTTCTTCAGAGAACTATACTGTCATCCATTTCTCAAAATTCTAGAAAAGCTACCGCAATTTTCTTTTCAGCGTAATGGCTTTTGTTTTTTAATCAATTGACTTTCTAACTTAACCCGGCACGTAGTTTGAGAATTTTTACTCGCTTAAATTCCTAATGATTTTTAAGCTTTCCTTTTTTAAGGTTCTTAGTTCATTTCACTTTTACTGATAGAAACACGAGGTGATAAATACTTAACGATAATGAAATGTAATGCTAATAAAAAGCCAAAATAATGTGAATTCTAATATAAACTCGACCACGTCCTACTTAGCTGGATAAGCAGTTATGAAATACGTACAAGAGGATTAAGATATATCAAAATTGTTTCAATATGCCACTTATATATGATATTAAGATGTTCGCAGTCGTTCATTCTATTTTTCGTCCCGATCCTCATTTAACCCGATATTTGCTTATGGAAAGTTGACCTTCGAGAATCTGTAAAAGAGACTTAAAAACACGTTTGTTAGACTTAAAGACATTGGGTCCGTCGTGTAATGATTTTTACCAGATAAACCATAAAGTTTGACGATATTTACAATCATATGGTTGTGGAGTAAAAGGGATTATGAGAAAAAGCACCCATTCTACAATTTACGTTTCTGTAAGTTTGATGCAGCTTTGATTAATTAAATGGTTTCAAAACTCAGGGATTTTCTTTTATTCATCTATTCAGCAGTTATACATGTAGGTTGATAAATTGCTTTCATATAGAAAATACGTATTGTATCCTCGAGTGTGCAATTTTCTCAGTCTAGTGTTTCCAACAAACTAACAAAATGACCCAGTTCCCGGTTCGATTGTTAGCTCAGTTGGTATAGCACTGCACCGGTTTCGCAGAGGTCATGGGCTCAAATCCCGTACAAGCCTAAATTTTATTTTCATGATTATATTTGATATCCTACCGAGCTTGTTTCCAGCTATCTAGACAAAATTATGGCTCCCATATTCAAAACTTTACCATCATATATCAAAGACAGCTAATACACTCTTCAAATTTTTCGCCACTTTAATTTCTTTGGCCAAGAAAAAATTCTCTTCGCTATGGATATTTTATCTCTTCATTCTGTCATTCCCAATTACAGTGATCTCCTGGCCCTCACACATTTTTTTTTATCAACGCACCGTTAGGAAACACAAATCTGAAACACTGCTTCCCCTAGCTGAACTAGTGCTTAAACTCAATTATTTTTCATTCGGGGACAAGTTTTCAAACAAACTAATGGCATAGCCATGGGTACCAAAATGGGACCAAGCTATGTCATTCTTTTTGTAGGTTTTGTCGATTACCAGTTTTTCAGCCAATACAATGGCTCCAAACCTGAACTCTACGGTCGCTACTTTGACGACTGTATTGGCGCTACCTCATCCACCAGAGAGGAGCTAACTCAATATATAACCGCAGTCAATTGCTTTCACCCGGCTCTAAAATACACTTAAGAAGTTTGCAAAAATTCTGTATCTTGTTAAGACATAAAAGTTTCAATTGAAGGCAACACTTTATGCACTGGTGTGTGTTACACACCTACAGACTTATACAGTTCCTTGCTGTATTCATCTTTGCACCCATCTCATGTCAAGAACTCAATTCCCTTTTATCAGTTTCTAAGACTTCGTCGTTTATGTGGAGTAGACTCTGATTTTTTCGACAAATGAGAGTCAATATGCCAGTTTTTCGAAAAACGAGTTTAGGCTGTTTCTGTTGTTAAAGCGGGTCACAACTGCGCCCAACTTATTGACCGACAGTCAGCACTACAAACGTCACAGAAGGATAATTCCGACCGCATTCCTTTCACTCTCACGTTTCACCCTCACAACCACTCAGTTAAATCCATTATTCTTAAAAAACTTTCAATTACCTCAAAATGGTACAGATACTGGCACTAGCCCTTCGCATCATCCACTTATTTTATTCAAACGTGACTAAAACATAGACAAGTTTTCGGCCAAAGTTCATTCCAAACAAATGACCAACACTTTTGAATGCGCTCGTGCACGATGCAAAACTTGTTCTTCCATTCGCAATGCTGAGAAAATATCGGGACCCAAACGATTAATTAAGATTACTAATCACTTCACGTGCACCTCCGCCAATGTCATGCCAATGTCATCTATTGCCTAACTCGCACTTATTGCAAAAAGATATACATCGCCGAAACAGGAATGACAATGACGCATCAAAACCAGTCGTTAGACACTTTAATCTACCTAATCATTCAAAGCAGCATATGGAAATCGGCGGTCTTTCCTTACATTTAGGTGGCTCGGAAAGCCGCAAAACTCTTCGACTAAAGTTTATCTTTCAAATCGGCACTCTTAATTCAGTAGGTATCAACGAACGTTTTTCATTCTACTAATTTATTCTTGTTTTTACTCGTCACCATGTTCCCACCAATAGCGTAGCTCCACTTTTGGCCAATCTACAATTTCAACTTAGTTGATCTAACTAAAAAAAATCTACCTCAACTAAAACTTAATAAGCAAATCAAACTGAAAAAAAATCTCTCAGGAAAACAAACAAACAAAAAAAAAAAAATACAGCCAGGTCTTAATGAACCTCCTTTATTTTTATGACTCGAACTTGAGGCAAATTACAACTTTTTCTTTCAAAGTTTCTGCATTACTTCCCGTTTTATTTTAAAATTAGAGCAAGCTGTCTTGTCCTGAGTTGTCCTAAGTTCTCCATGCATTTTTAAGTTACGTATTCATCCAAACCTGCAGAGAAGAGAAAAATCAAACATGGCTACTGATGAAGGTCACTCTTTATCCTTTACACTCTAAAATGAGCTCTATGTATATTTTCCATACCCTTCTCTATACATCTTCAAGAATCTAAGAAGGAGAACGTGTGTAACGTAATTAAGAGCTACAAGTACCATTGATTTTTTTTTTCCACTCACCTTCACCAGGCGTTTGTTCATTCCACCACTGAATTGGTCTTCGTTAATCGCGATATTTACGTCTACGATAGCGTCTGCGCGGTTTGTACGGTTTGTAGGGTTTGTACGGTTTGTAAGGTTTGTAGGGTTTGTAGGGTTTGTAGGGTTTGTAGGGTTTGTAGGGTTTGTAGGGTTTGTACGGTTTGTAGGGTTTTTTCGGTTTGTACGGTTTGTGCGGTTTGTACGGTTTTTTCGGCTTGTATGGTTTGTACGGTTTGTACGGTTTGTACGGTTTGTACGGTTTATACTGGCGTCTATAGGGAGAGGGGTCAGCTGACTTTTCTATTGGTACTACTTCATCTTCGTCACTCATTTCGCCTCCATCATCGTCACTGTCGAATGCTCCTTCGTCAAACTCCTTATTTTCGGTTGCCACGTCGTTTTCACTGAGTGCAGGAAAAAAATTGCAAAAGATAACCGTCAACGAATTGTTTGTTTATAAAACTGCTCTAAATGGGGACCTCTATAATCTATAACATGGTGAGACCACAACACTGGGAGCTACGATCCCCATTCTTGGCGAGAAGTGTGTGGGTCCTTTAATATCGCCGTGCTAATCAGTACAGAGAAGATGCAGGAAACATCTTATCACCTTATCTGAGAAGACTGGAACGTATAACCACTTGCAGATGTTACAGCAAAGGCAGCGAATTCTTTTCAGCTATCTTAAGAGCCTGATTGTTGCTTGGCAGATTAAATTTCACAAAAGTAAAATTTTCCCACTGTGAACATTTGACTGTGGAAGTTTTCAAAACTATAAGTCTTGCCTAAGTAATCAGAAGTATTTTAATCTTACTCAACGTACCTTGTAAGGATTGCCATATCCGCGTCCTGCAGGTCTTCCTCGTCGAACTCTCCATTGTTCGCTCTCATGTCGTATCCCCTGAGACATAAAGGAAAAAAAAAATCATGAAACCATTACCACTACTTTTTTTCTGACTTTCTATTTCCTGATTTTTATCAAAGTCTTTTATAAATCTCAATTACCCCACGCTAAGATAATTCCAAAAGCTAATCGTGAACGAACTGGTTCTTTATTTGTTCATTTATTTGTTATTTTAAAATGGCGACTTGTATAAACATAACCAAGGTTAGACCACAACACTGGGAGATATGTTTCCTACTCTTAACGAGAACTGCGTGAGGTTCTTTAACGTCCCTTGTGCAGAGAAGATGCAGGAGACGGGGCGTACGGTTTAGGATTGTTATACGAGAACCAAGTCTAACCATTTCCTCCACGTACCTTCTAGGAATTGCTTCATCGTCGTCCTCTAGGTCTTCCGCAACGAGCTCTCCATCATTCTCTATCAAGTATTCTTCACTAAAAACATTTAAAATGCAAAACAAAACCATTGCCACTGCGACATAATAATTAATTGTTAAATGAGGCCGAGGTTCGAGTTTCACAGTTCTCACTAATTCCATTGAAACCTTTCAGAATCGTCAAGCAGAATGAAGCAAAGCAAATAATTCATTTACAAAGTTAACTTTTGATTCCATGGTTTTTAAAGAGCAAGTGAGTCTTGCAAATGCCTGATGATTGAATTAAGTTGCGTTCGAAGGACTCAGTGGTGAAAAATGGGAAGTAAAGATGTCTAATTTTTAGTTCCCGACGCTAGCCCAATGAATCGTCATTGGTAGAATTTCCTTATCATCTAGTATTCCTTTCTTTTTCCTGGAGAAACAGGAGAAACTCTGTAGATGTATCGCCTTTATAAAGCCTATTTTGTTGTTCTTTTCATAATTTGATTTATAGTTATTTTCTTCATCCAACTTACCCTCGAGGTTTTTCTGCTTCAGATGCATCTGCCATTTTGGTCAACGCATTCTCAGTTGTTGCGACTGAAAAGCCGACAGCGAGCACAAAGGCAAATAAAGCCAAACTAACAGTTGTCTTCATTTTGACTTCCCCGTTAGAACTTGACTTCTCCAATAAAGAAAGCCCCCAAAATCACTGCTTTTATGCATCCGATTCTGGGTGATATTAAAATTCATTTTTCGTTCAGATCCCCATATCACCCTGTATCTGATCATGGAATACAGACTCTTGAAATCCTTTAATTAAAAATAGACTAAGAATGCACTATTCACCCTAAAGGTAAAAATATTAATGGACCCGCCAAAATGTTCGTCTGTTATGTAATATCATCAGATAAACCATATAGTTTGAGAATATTTATTACTTTAAATCCCTAATTCTCTCCAAATAATTTCTTTGAGGTTTTAGTTTATTTTATTTTACTGCTAGAAACACTTATAGTTAAATATCAGGAAGACGGTTCATATTTCTTGTTTCAAAGTGATTATGCCATGTATACCAAGTGTGAACTGAATATTGTTGCTCTGCAGCCCGTGTTAGAAAAACAAATGTTCTAAATTTGAATGAGCTGGTTACTTTCACCATATAATAAGACAGATATCACCAGTGAACTAGCGAATGAACTTTAAATTTGTTTAACTTATCATAGCTGCATAGTTAGAAGTATACTGAATTTCAAGTTCATTACAAATTAAAATTAAAACGTGAATAATTACGTTAACAGAGACTCGCTGATAATTTCTTCTGCCTTTTTGATGTTGGTGCTTATGTGAAGTGGAATATCAAAGAGATCTCCAAGGAATTAAGGTCTCGCTTTAATTCACATCAAGTATGAAGTAAAGGAATTTGGTTCACCGTTGTAGAGTTATCGTTCAGATTTCCTCCTGAGAACTTTTATTTGGGAAAACCACTTTTTAAAAGTACGCAGACACCTAAATTGAGAACTCTATATCCAAGAAAGATGTATTACGTGGATGCTGAAAATATAACGTAATTGGTAATTCATTTAATATGCCAGCAATCAAACCAATACAGGACTTACGATGTCAAAAGGATACAGCTCGATATGGTTTATCACGTTTGCAGTCAAATTCCCTTTGGTTAAACAAATTTACTGATTTTTTTTTCCAGTTAAAAGATGAAAACGTCTTTGTTTGTTCATGTTTAATTTTAATGAAAAAAAAAAAGGTTTTTCAATATTTTAACTTTTTTTTTTATGGAGGTAATTGTACTTTATCATGTTTTTGGCGAGACAATACTGTTTCAGCCTGTCAACGCTTCATTTCATCAACAATTTGCCAGACTGCAAATTATTTTTTCCTTTGATTCGTCATTATCTATGATATATTTAGAGACAGTCGCAACAATAACCTTAGTGTCAATTTCCTCTTTCTTTAAATAAATATGGTAAGAAAGGAGATTCTATATCATTGTTTGTTCATTGAGGTATGGCAGATCACGTTATAAAGTCGAAAGTGTCACCCGCACTTGCCGACGACTTTAGTGTTCCACTTTTCTCCTCCAATCGCAATTGATGTTAATCGAGGACTTAAAATAAACAGATGCACGGAAACAAGATATTAAAATTTAAACTTCTCAACTTCTACGAAATAAATTTCTGATATTCATGGAAATAATACGTTGATGATCATGGAAAATATATTCGGTTGAGAAGAGACAGATAAACACTGCAGCCAGAACAAACTAGCTTGTGTCATGAGAGACATGTGTTGTTAGACCCAAAATAATTTGTTTCAAAAGACATTCGTACCACATTTTTAACCGCATATCTTCCCATTTTTTATTCCCTACGGATAAGAATTTTCTTTCCCCTAGAATCCTAATCATTCATGTGAGAATGTTCTTAATCTTACAGGATGCTTCAAAGTGATATCAGAACGAGGTTAGGAAAACGGTGTTTTCGTTCTTAAAACTGCTTTTCGAAATTTTTGTGATCGATGACCAGTTCAGCAATTTTTGATGGACTGGAAACAGAGTTTGAGCCATATCAGTCAAAACCAGATCAATAGAAGAAATAAGTAGAAACTAATGTGTCTAAAAAAAGTAAAGCTGCGGCACACTCTTTCGACATTGACAAAATTTACACAGTGATTCATCCATCTGTTTTTTCCAAAACTTACATTGAGAAATATATCTCTAAAGTTATTGTCTGCGGGAGAGAAAGTATACTAAAGACAGTAACGATCCAATCCGGCTTTGCTTAACCTCAAGAACATTCAGATTGGGAAATGACATCTTAAAACTAACCCTTATTATCATATCACATTGGAAAGTCATTAAGAGATATCCTAATACAATTTTAATTTTGATATATCAACAAAGTTGAAATAGTAAATTGGCCACCGTAATGATTACAAAAGCTGACGTTTCGAGCGTTAGCCGTTCGTCGGAGCGAACGTCTACATATCAGCCCGTCTACATATCGCTCCGACGAAGGGCTAGCGCTTGAAACGTCAGCTTTTGTAATCATTACGGTGGCCAATTTACCATTTCAACTTTGTTGATATATCCAAATTATTTCGTTACTCCCACCGACGCAGCCCCAAATAGTTTCTTTAGAAACTATCAGCCTTTATTAAATTTTAATTTTGATGCAGAAAATTTTAAAGCGCTAGCGAAAGGCAGGAGTCGCACAGGCGCTACACACACCATCGGTCAACTGCCTTTTCCTTTCGAGAATTGGAGAATCCGCTTTCCCTATATTCTTTTCCAATCCTGATTGTGAAGCAGTTCGCTCGCTACGCTCGCTGCGCAGCAAAAAAATCTACCTCAACTATGACCCAAAAGAAAAAAAATCAAAATGAAAAAAATATCAAGAAGAACAAAAACAATAGAGCCAGGTATAAGTGAACTTTGAATTCTTTACTTTTATTGACTTGAACTTATAGGAAATCACAACTTTTTCTCCCCGTTTTATTTTAGAAGTGGAACAAGCTGTCTCAGCATGAGTTGTCCTAAGATCTCTCCATACATTTTCGAGTTGGATATTCATCGAGACCTGCAGGGAAGAAAAAAAATCACACATGGCTACTGATGAAGGTCACTCTTTATCCTTTACACTCTAAAGTCAGCACCATGTATATTTTCCATACCCTTCCCTATACATTTCCAAAAAACTAAGAAGGGGAATTTGGGCAAACATCAGGAGCTGCAAGTGGCATTCCTTTTTATTTATTTTTCCATTCCAGTTACCTTCACCAAACCTCTGTTTATTCTAACATCTTCGTTCACCGCGAAACCTACGACAAAACCGAGGTTGAATGCTTTGCCCCGTCTTAACCGTCAACGCTGTCTGAACCGGCGTCTAAAGCGGAAAGGGTCTGCTAACTTTTCTATTGCTCCTACAACATCTTCGTCACTAACGTTGTCTCTATCATGATCATTGTCGAATGCTCCTTAGTCAAACACCTCGTGTTCAGTGACCACATCGTTTTTACTGAGAGCAAGAAAAAAGGAATTGCAAAAGATAATCGTGGACAAACTGGTATTTTATTTGTTCATTTATATATTTATTAATTTGTGATATGTAGACGGGCTGACTCAGTTCAGCATTTAAGCTGGTTTAAATGGACGCCTCTCTTTGCGAGAAGTGCGTGGAATTGTTTAATCACCAGCACAGAGACAATTCAGGAGAGAGCCTAGGGTTTAGCACCGTTAGCCGAGAAGCAAGTCTAACCATTTCCGCAACGTACCTTCTGAAAATTACCTCTAGGTCTTCCCCATCGAACTCTTCGTCGTTCTCTGTCATGTATTCTTCACTAAAAATATTTAAAATGCAAAGTAAAATTATTGTCGCTGTCACACAATTCAAAACTGCTAACATATCGAAAGAGAAAAACATTTATAAAAGTCTAAAAAGAAAGCTGTCAATAAGCTTAATATTGATAATGATAATAATTAAAAATTTATAACGCGCCTTTCCCATGCAGATATGATTAAATGAGGCCGAGGATCGAGTTACAGCGTTCTCATTATTTCCATTGCAACATTTCAATTAGTATCAGCAAAGTCCATTTACACAAAAATAATTCATTTATAAACTTAACTTTTGGTTCCATGATTTTTAACAAGCAGATGTTTATAGAGTGAGTTGTCCAAATATGCCGAAGATCAATGGTAAAATGGAGATAGGTCTAATTCTTAGTTCCCGACGCAAGCTCAATGGATCCTCTGATTGAGCATTGAAGATTTCTTGTTAGAATACTAACCTAGACGACTCCACGAGACTTTTGAAATGAAAATCAATGTACTTAGTGCTTTCGATAAACTGAATTTACCTCTGACAGCATTAGACAAAGCAATTGAGAACTTTCGTCCAAAGCAAGGTCAGTAGACAAGTTAAGCACTCTGGCCCACTAATGGATTTCAGACAAAACTGTCACAATTCGGAAACTCATCCCTACAGCTTACTCCTAAATAACTACGGACTTTGAATTCATGCATAGAAACCAAATTCTAATCATAAAAGACTGATTAAATTATACTGATCAGACTATCTAATCGAAACTGACTGACCAACTAAACTAACTAAAATTACGTCAAAACAGTTTTAACTTAGGTTTAGGGCTTGAATTTCATTTTTACGGTTTAGAAGGAAGTGCAAATTCTTCTATGGCTCCTGAAGTGTACGCTCTCTTAGGCGAGTTGGTGTATGTTGCCTCACCGACAGATACATGAAATATTTTTTGATATCATACGTGATATTTAAAACCACTGATCATATGGGCATGGCATATGCTAATAAAATTTATTTTTATTAAAATGAAATGGAATTAAGTGTCGCCATCTCCAAACGAAAAAACCAAGAAGAAATTCAATGAGTAAACACTATCAAACTATATAGTTTTCAACATCAATACACAACAGAAGAACATTTGCTAGGACGATTCATTGCGATTTTGCTAAGGAAAATTAGTTGCCTTCTCTAATAATAACATAATTCAATGGAGACGCAAAAGGTACATTTTGAGTAGCGTCACCTTAATCTAACTCTTCTTACCGTATTTCCTCGAACCTCATCCGATTCTGACCCGAGGTTATTTATTGGTTGTTTCGGGGCGTCTTCGAAGCCCGACATTCACGTTAAAGATTATTGAGCACATCACACTAAAGAAAGAAGAATGCCTTTTGAAACGAATTAGTTTTTTGGACACAAAATTCAAATATTTTTTCAGTTCATACCATGATCAGCCACAGAAGGCGAGCGACATCTTACAATCATTTCACGATGGCCTCTCAACGACGCGTGATTTAAAACAAACTAAACTTTTCCTTGTAGAAATATCTTAACAGGTGTGTGATCGGCGTATTATGAAATCATACAGTAGGAAAACATTTCTTCATAGAGAGAGCATTTTACCTTTTAATTAATTAATCAGCAAATTTCCTTGACTGAAATGAAAATGTCTGTTACGAGGCAAGATATATTGTTCTCACTGCAATGTTTCATCGTCTCTTCTATACCACAAATATTTTCCGCGATTATTAAGAAGTCGCTATTTTCAGTCTTACTTCTTAAACTTTCCTCTTTCATTTCTTGAAAATCTGTTTGAGCTAAACAAAGGAGCCTTTTTAACTTAAAATATGACTATTTTTGCGTTAACAAGAGCAGCAGCTGTCTTTGTACCGTTTGCAAACAGTACTAAAATTAATATTGAGGTTTACACCAATAGCCTGGCCACTAGGTTTTCTTCAAAATAGTCACATCTATTTTCGAATCATTACCACATTTAGTAGTAGTTTTCGAACGGTTAGGTTACCTTTGGAATCTCAACACGCAGTTAGTAGGGTTTCACTGCAACAAATCTGAACTCGCAGTAAACAAGGTTTAGCTTTCCCTGGCTATAATTAGTTTGGAAACGCGCGAGTCGAGCAAAAATCGAATAGCAAACGTAAATACAGTTTGGGGAGAGCACAAGGAGTGGCTAATTACACAGCCACATATTGTGCTCTCTTAAAATAAAGTATTGGTCCAATATTTCTTATCAGATGGTAGGAATAATGTGCACGCAAATAAATAGTTGTATTTTGGTTATCTAAGTGATATACCTAACGACTATGATCATATAAATATATCCTGTATTTGAACGTCAGATTAATAAATAAAGATGATCATCGTAGTTATGAACACTATTTAAGCAGTAGCGAAAATAAGCCTGAAAATAAGTATTTAGGCTCTTACGAGATTTGAGCCCACGACCTTTGCGATACCAGCGTAGTGCTCTACAAACTGAGCTAATAATCTGGGTCATTTTGGTTGCTTTGTTATAAACACGTTAGCGAGAAGGTTGCATACTCAAGGAAACAATTCATATTTGCTATTTCAAAGTAATTTATCACTGTACATGTATCATTGCTGAATAGATGAATAAAAGAGAAGTCTTATAAATAGCATCAATGACAACTGTTTCTCTCTCTCTTTCTCTCTCTCTCTCTTGTTTTCTCTCTCACTCTCTCTCTCACTCTCTCTCTCTGTCTCTGTCTCTCTCTCCCTCCCTCTCTCTCTCTCTCTCTCTCTCTCTCTCTCTCTCTCTCTCTCTGCAGATTGAAAATAGGGCATTTTTGGTAACTTCAAGTCTCTTTCGGATATCTTGCGTAAATAACATGATTACATCGTCCTGAGTAGTTCAAACGCTTTTATGCAGAATCTACAACACTCTGTTAGAATTTTGCGGTCAACCGTATCAAAAACAATTTTTTACAAATTTTTAAACGTTTCAAAGGTTACGAAACTTCCCTACTCCGTGGAAAGTACTTTTTAATTGCATTTCAACTCAAATTTTCATTGATGAGATAGATATCCGACCCATTTAGCATATTTTGGGCATTCACTCACTTTCCACAACTAAATATTTTGGGAGCAATTCACAGCCCAAAAAAATTTAGTAAGATTGTATGTTTTGTCATAGACAAGAGCTCACTTCGAAACCTTTCAACATTTTAAAACTCAACTTTGCTGCTCTAAAGTCAAATTCTCACCTAACTTGTAGCGATTGAGGTTTAAAACAGTTTATATGAAAACAACATTATTTTGCCTAATTGTGGCACACAAAAAAACTTAAAGAAAAATTTTTTTCGGGGAAATTTTGGAAGTTTGAAGGGAAGAGACTTTGCCGGGTGACATAAGTGCCCTATTGTACTAATTTTGAATGATAACAAATTACCTAAAGCCCTTGAATAAACGTTATGTGCCTGAGTTATTTATTGAAAAACAAGCTTTTATTCCACAGCACTTGTGTTACCAAATGTTTTTTCCGTTGGCGAGAAGGAGTGATAGATATTTGCAACGAGGATTAGGGCACTTTTGTAACGATCAACGTATGCCACATAAACCGTTGATAACTCTGCTGGTGGCTTTCCAACGAATAAAACAATTCATGTTATTTGTGTTTCTATCAAAAAAACCCCGTTTAACTCATGTGAATTATTGTTCTTTTATTTGATGACAGTCTTCATAGGGGTATGCCCAAGTGGGGTGGGTGGGGGTGGTTGACATGACGGTCAGTCTATCAGTTGTACTAAAATGCGTAATAAGAGGTTACGCTTGATTCGCAGCCGCCATTTTCCGATCGGACTGAAAAGCAGCACAAATTGAGTTCATGATACCCTGTGAAAAGCCAACGGATTGGTATAAGACGGCAGTTTCCTCAAAAGTATGCTGATTAATGTTGTCTGGTATTTATCTGCTGTCGAACTGTCATTCAGCTGCCTATATATATTTATAACGTATTTACATGGTATTGTCAACAATACTACAACCAGCCTACTTGCCGGCTTTTGGTCAGTGCTCCATTCCCGGGGAAGAATTCCATGTGAACTCTACGAAAGAGGTGGAGCCTGGAAACTCGTGGGTAAGTATCAGAATAAAATTCCTAAAACAGCCCAATCTGGGCAGTTTCACCCCTCCCTTAAATAAGTCATTATAGTAGGAAGGAGCAAAAAGGAAAGCAAGCGCGAAAAATATAGAATGAGGCCGGAGGGGTAGAAACTGGAACAGAAACTGGAACAGAAACTGGAACAGAAACTGGAACAGAAACTGGAACAGACTGACACCATGATCAAACAGACAAGCAATTAATACAAGCTATCCATTCAGGGTCGTAACAAGGTATATGAGATCAGGGATCAACGGCTTAGGGGTGGGATCAGGGGTCACAGCCCCGGGATCTGGGATCACAACACTTGGGATCGGGATCAGCAGTTTTTTTTGTGGAATCAGGGATCAAAATTGTGAACGTTTTTGGGATCAGAGATCAAAATTCCCAAATGTTTTTGTCATCAGGGATTAAAATTCTCAACGTTTTTGTGATCAGGGATCAAAATTTGGGGCAAAAATACAGGATCAGTTATGAAAAAATATACCTTGTTACGACCCTGATCCATTTCTTTGCCTACATCCCCAAGTGATACCTGAATTAGCCCAGTTCTGGCCCTCCCTTTGTCACACACAACTGAACATAATACCTATATGAGTGAGAAGGTTGGGATTCTGCCGTAAACAAACTGAACAACCTTGTGATACCAAATCTGGAATTTCATCTGAGCTAAAGGAGGAGACGAACATTCGCCCTCCTTAAAAAGTATCCCCTCCCTAGCGCTGGGGTGCCTTCGGCTTGAAATCATAGCTGATGACACATCGGTACTCATACTTGAATGGGTAACTGCAGCAGAATCACGTGTTTGGAGATTTTGTGACATTTCGTGTACATCAATATTTTACCGTATTTGAGGAGCCAAAACTCGCTGATACAAGGTAAATATCTTAGCAGTATACCCTTATTATATAAATAGGCTTGTAGGATAAACGCTTATTGCTTAAAACCGTAAAATTCGAGTTACAAACTAATGCATGCACAACTTTTTGTGCAGTGTACAAAAGAGGTTTCTTTTACAGGTCACATTTTACAGGTTAAGACTACAGATCACTGTTTTGTGGATTAGTAACTGAGTCAAAGAGTTCTTCCTTCTGTCTAAAATACATTTTAGTTAGCGATCAGAGCTTCACCCTCTGACCTGTATTTTGGCCTGTGAAATGTGACTTGTTAAAAAGCATTATTTATAGGTATGCATACATTGTAAATCACTCCTAAAACAAGTGAAACAATTCACAGAGGTGCCAACCTCTGAAGATTTTAGATCTGGAGATCTGTCTTTTTTGTGCCAATTTCCCCTTCTGAACTCACCATATTCTCACCATATTCATTATATTTGGCACACCAAATGCAAATATCAACTTTTATCAACATATTCAACTAAACAAAGACAATTATTGACAAACATCAAGCACAATCGACTACTCGGGGAAAGGCAGCAGCTTTTCAAACTGGAAAAGAAAACAATATATCCTTGAACATAAACAATACCCCTAGCCCTAAAACAAAAGAAGCTACTGCTTATCTTATCTTGTAACACCCTAACAGAAGAAAAAAAGATTGTAAATTGTGAGAGAGATGTTTCAATCATCATGTCATATACAAGGTTATTCAGTGAATAAAATCATCATAATTTTGCTGGCTTTTGGGTGGCTTCTCATTGGTAACTCTACATTTCTTCTTTGTCCCCACCTTTCTCATACACTATCAAGCTTAATAATATTAGTTTACCATTTTATTTATTTGAACACAAAATGGGTTCAATTTAACATGCTTGGATTCACTTGCATTTAAACTATCTTTTACAGGCTTGGTCTTCTTAATTTCCTGTATCATGGCCAGTGAAAATTTGCTCTTACAAATACAAGAGGTCAAATCTAATTTAGCCAAGGCTATGATGAGAGGGGACCAAAACCTTATTGAAAAGGTGAGTGACTCACTATTATCATAAACATTATTAATGTACCATGTATGACAATACATGTATGTTGTCAAACCATGTAAATAAACTTTGAGGCAAATATTAACGGGTTTTGAAAAATACTGACTAGTCAACTGACTGAAGTGGTAATGATATTAAATTACATCAAGTCCAACTTCTCAAAACTAATGAAGTAAATTACTTATAAAATAAGATCACCTGACCAATGTCAAAGATGATTGATCTGCTTCACGCCATTGTTTCAACTTATTTTATCACAAATGTGAGTCTTTGCCATAAACAAGAGGCCAATATATCACAACATTACAATGTATCAACTTCGGTGGACAGAATTATTATTTTCAAAGCCCAGAACCTTGTATGAATTCAATAAAGCTTTTACAAGGTGTAATTTTTAAATTACACTTGTGAAAAAGGAAAAAAGACAGTTGCTAGGCTTGTTGTAAACAATGCAACGCAATACACTGTAAACTGAGCAAGGCAGTATAAGCAATGTGAGCAATGAATTAGTTTTAACTAAGGACAACATACTCATATGTAATAAACTAGAACTATAACAACCCCAACCATGTGTGGTCAACGGTCGGAGGTAAAAGATGTTTATGTGTCTTCCGGCCCAAATATTGTAATTATTTATTTCTTGTAACTTGGCTTGCTAGTCTTTTTAGCTATCTTCTTCTTTTAGGAAGCCAATACTACAGTGGCCCAGAAGGCTCCAACACAAACAAAAAAAGGGGGTTGCAGGATATTGCGTATAGTGCGCAGTTTAAAAGATATTGTGTATGTTGTACAGTTCACAACTTTTGGTCTCTTGCGTTGCGTTACGTTGTTCATACTTGCGTATATTGCGTTGCTCAGTTTACAACATATTGCGTTGTGCAGTTCACAGCAAGCCGTATAACAGTGTGTATGGACAAAGTGTAATCTTAGTCTTTGTATACCGGCAGCTGCACTTATCATTTAACTTGGATTTTTAATACATTTTAATTCATTGCCTTCTGTACTGCAGCACAGGAAACACCTCAAAGACCTCTATAGTGACTGGGCGGCTCAAGCTGACTACAGTGGGGAAGATTTAAGTGATGAGGATATGTACGCTCCATCTAGTTGTTCGGAAGCTTCCGAGGAGTCTTCAAGTACTGATGGATGGGGCAACGTCGAAGAAAATAGAGAGAATCAAATACATGGTGTAGTCGAGGAAAAAGTTAAAACACCAGCGAAAAGAATTGCACGTAGATGTCCATTAAAAGGCTGCAAGTCGAAAGTCATCCATCTTCCGCGGCATTTAAGAGAAGTCCATAAATGGAGAAGGGAAAGAGCAAAGAACGCGACCTCTAGTTTTGGGGTAAGAAAAAGTTTTTTTCCAAAGCCTGTGCAGCCAGAAGTGTCTGTACAGCAGAAGAAGAAGGATTATCACCGCCACAGACCCTGTCCTATTGCGGGATGCCATTCTGTGGTCAAGCGCCTCCCTAACCACATTCAGCAAGTCCACAAGGACATAAAAAAGGGTTCTGTTCGCTACAAACAAGTTTTACGACAAGCGCGCTCCCTCAAGACTTGGACCCCTTTGAATGCAGATTTAGACAACCCAGAAGTGGAATATGCAGCCATGCCGAACAACACAGAACATAGGGAAATGATAGATTTGGATGTACAGTTGCATGAAGAAAACGAAGTGGAGTTCGTAGAAGATAATGATGGAGAGGACGAAGAAGAAATTTTCAGAGCTTTTTGTCAGTGGTTACAAACAGCAGATGGTGGAAGGAGGGATAGAAAAATGGCCAAGCAGCATTCCTCGCAAGTTCGCAAGATACTTGTCATAATTGACCCAGAGAAAAGGTTGTCCTCTCTCTTTAACAAAAATTTGATTCGGGACAAGTTTCTGGTAGATTATGCAGAGAAAATGTACAAGCCAGATACCGTGAAAGCTCACTTATTAAGTCTTAGGAACTTTTGCTCCTTTGTAAAAACAGAGGAACCATCAAGTGTAACGGTTGATGTAGCCACGATCGAAAAAATTGAAGAAAAAGCGCGTCTATGGTCATCCTCCTACAAAAAGGATAGTAACCGCAGACATTTGGAAAAACAAAATGAAGACCTTCAAAAGTTGGTTACACCAGAAATGGTGTCGCAGTTCGAGAATAGTGAATCAGCAAGAACTGCAGTTGCTTATATTGGCCAACTGAGTGGAGCACATTCAATTCAAGTAAATCAGTCTATGTACACTCTTATAAGAAATTTCATTCTAACTGAAATGACAATTGCAAATGCTCATAGGTCTGGCGTATTAGCCAACATGACCATGGATGAGTTCCTGAAAGCCAAGAAGACCAGTCAAGAAAGCGTGTTGATAAAAGTAAAAGATCACAAGACAGCAGACACACATGGACCCGCCCGTGTTGTGTTGTCGCCAACTTTATTCTCATATCTCAAAGTCTATGTCAATGAAGTGCGGAGTCTTGTGCAGAAGGACAGCGACACGTCATCGTCTGTTTTCTTGTCATGGAATGGAGTAAAGTTACAATCGGGACAGATATCAACCGCCATAGATGCTGCATGGCAGAAGGCAGGGATGGAGGGACATGTTTGCTCCACAATATTTCGGAAATCGACCGTGACAAAGGTGCATGAGGATCACAAAGACTTGAGAGATGACCTGGCTGATCTGATGGGCCACAAAACATCCACAGCAGAAAGGTTCTATCGCCTTCGTGAAAAAGAAGAAGCGTGTATCGAAGCAGCCAATAACCTTACCTCCATCATGAGAGAAACCCAGGAACCTGTGTCACAACCTAAAACACCAGCAACAGCTACCAAGAGCTTGTCCCAAACGAGTTTCAAAAGGGATCGTCTGTCATGGAGGGAAGAGGATGTAAACGCCATGAAAGATCTCTTTTCAGAGGAAATTAAAGAGAAGTGTATCACGATAGAAGTTGTCAGGAATAAAATACGAGACCATCCCACACTAATGCAACTGAATGACAAGAGAGTGCTCGACAGAATTAGAAGTGAATGGCGGAACAGTGATCTCGCGGATGAAGAAGCTGCAGGTACATGTAGTATGCCTACAACTAGGCTTCCTGTCCAGACAGAAACTCTTTCCGATAAAATGGGCCGCTTCTTTGAAGCTTGTGATGAATACAATACATGCAGCTCATCAGACGTTGTTGGGCCGTCAAATTCAAGCTACCTTAGCCGATGTATTTTCAGTGATGAAGACAAAAAGTTCCTTTTGCGGGTGTGTGGTGGTATGGTAAGGGGAGGTGTTATTTCAAAGCCTGAAATTAAGAAATGTCTTGAAAGACAAGAAGAAGGGAAGGAGCTTCTCAACAAGTTTACCATCAATCAACTTGTTAACCGCCTCAAATATGAAAGGCGGCTTTGTAAGCAAACGTGAAACTAAAGTTAAGGAACTTGCATGTCTGGAACTTTCAATTTTCCCGCACCTTTCATTATCAATACATATATTAACTAGGTGATAAAATTTGAAAATTAACTTTCCAAAAAGTAGCATTAATTTATCTTTGTGCTGCTATCATTATCTTTAGAGCTTGGACCTTGAACTGACGAGATTGACTTTTGGGAATTATTATTTAATAAGATGTTTGACTGCAGCCTAAAAATGCAACCCTTTGCACAAGTTTCAGAGTTTACATGCTACTGAGAGGCACACGAAAATAGAAAGCCCAGCGACACTCATGCGTTGATTTAGGGTGCTTACCAAAATTGCCCGGTCGGACCATGGCCAGTTATTTTTAAATCATGTAAAATAAGCTGTGTCGAGAGTTTTTGCTAAAACCTTTTACAGCCATTGATACTTCTCACAATTGACTCAGTAATTGGTTGGACAGTTCTGGTTAAACGTGTAATTGTCGAATAGACAGGTCTGACTGTCCACTTTTCACTAATGGTGTGAACTCTTAGTCGTCAAATAGGTGCACTCGATTCTCTTGTGACACCATTACTTCCCAAGCGCGTAAAAATGTTGGGATCATTATGTGTTTTTGGGAAGCACCCCACCGAGTCCTCTAATTTACGCGTCAAAAGGTTAAGGTTAATATTGCCAGTTTAAATTTTTCAAAATGGAGCTTTTCATTTTCTTGTTTACAACAACAACAACTTCATTTGGACTCCACATTGATTTATATTATTCTAAAAAATACTATTAAGTATAGAGAGAGCACAGGCTGCCCATAATAACCATTGAGGGCTAAAAAGAAAGGGCTGCTTTACTTACGTTATTAATAAATGATTTTATTAAAATCATGTTTAGGTTAATAGGTAGTCCAGAAACAAAACTAATTGTTGAAAAAACCCTTCAATTGATACAGTATATTTTAAGGGATTGTTTTTTAGGTGCTTAAGGTTCAGGTTGACGTTTTCAAGTTAAATTTTGTCAGTGTCGCTTTTCGTTTTCTTGTTATGGCTAAGTAGTCCAGGAATGGGACGAATTGTTCAAGAGCCTTTTAGCTGGTTACGGTTGACATTTGCAGTTTAAATGTTCAAAAAGTCTCTTTTCATTTTCTTGTGAAGGTTACTTAGTTAAGGAACAGAAGGAATTGTTCAAGAGCCTTTTAAAAAACAGTGTTGTAAACACGGACGTAATGTTACCTACATTTAAAACAAAAATAAAGGATATTACAGTGCACAGCAGAGGTGAGCCCATGTTGACGAAGTAAGCTTATGAGAATCAGTTCACTGAAGAATAAAGGTATCCTCTGTCCGTGTTAAATGTGTCCATAGTACGCGGGTTAAATGTAAAGACAATATGAGGACATTTCCCCGGGACAACAAAACCTGTCCCTTATAACGAGGGGGCGTCCGTGAAGAGGGGTGCGATGGTACAACTGTGATATTTTTTTTCGGAACCCGTCTAATTATAGGACAAAAATGCGTACAATTAAATAAGATTTAAACTGGTTCCATAACTTGGGATCGGTCTGGAAATTATCTTTGCCATAGATAAAACGCTGGCGACCATTGAGCTTCCGGCGCTCCTTCGTTTGAATAAGACTCGGATTAAAAGGTTGCATTTTTCTGTGACATATCACAAAACAAGAATTGAGTCAGAACTGTTTTTTGGTTGCATCCCACTGCTAACATTAATAGAGAGGTATCCCTGATGTCTCCTATTGATGTTAACGTGCTAACCAGATGCTTGTTAGCTCTTGAAGCGAGGTTCTTTTGCTTCCGTGGCTGGTACATTAAAATAACAAAAGGCTTGTTTGTAAACAGATATCTTTCCTATATTCTGCAGCAATTTTTGGTTAAATTAGTTAAAAATGGAATGTCTTTGTCCAGCTGTAAAATTTCATACGGCAATCCACTATTTTGAAAACCAAACAACCTGTGTAACATCAAAAAATTTAGATTTCGTCTGATAATAATCACGTTGCAGAAGTGCCCTATTTCACGTTACCAAAGTGCCTTAAAGTTACTAAAGTGCCCTACACCACGTTACGAAAGTGCCCTGAAGGTACCGAAGTGCCCTATTTCACGTTACCAAAGTGCCTTAAAGTTACTAAAGTGCCCTACACCACGTTACGAAAGTGCCCTTAAGGTACCGAAGTGCCCTATTTTAGGTTACCAAAGTGCCCATCAATCTCTCTCTCTCTCTCTCTCTCTCTCTCTCTCTCTCTCTCTCCATATTAAGCTGAAAGAAAATTAAATAACTCAGAGCAGTGTTCGTTTATTAAGTAATGGCAGATCACGTCAAAAAGTTGCAAGCGTCACACTAACTTTCTTTCCCACGAGTTGTGTGCAATTTTGTTCCACCTACATTTGACGTTAAAGTGAGGAAACAGGAAATCTTCATTGAAACTTCTTAGGTACTACGAAAGATATTCCTCATATTCGAAAAAATACACTAATGATCACGGAAAATATTTGTGGTATAAAAGAGACGATAAAACATTGCATTGAGAACAATATATCTTGCCTTATGACAGACATTTTCATTTTAGCCGAGGAAATTTACTGATTAATTAAAAGGTAAAATGCTCTCTCTGTGAAGAAATGTTTACTTACTGTATCTTTTCATGATACGCCCATCACACACCTGTTAAGATATTTCTGCAAGGAAAAGTTTTGTGTTAAATCACGCGTCGGCGAGAGGCCATCGTGAAATGATTATAAGATGTTGGTCGCCTTTTGTAGTTGATCACGGCATGAACTGAAAAAATATTTCGAGTTTTGCGTCCACAAAATAATTTGTTTCAAAAGACATTCTTCTTTCTTTAGTGCGATGTGTTCAATAATCTCTAATGCGAATGTCGAGCTACGAAGATGCCCCGAAACAATCAATAAGTAACCTCGGGTCGGAATCGGCTGAGGTTCGAGGAAATACTTTGAGAAAAGTTAGATTAAAGTGACGCTACTCAAAATCTACGTTTTGCGTCTCCATTGAATTATGTTATTATTAGAGAAAACAACTAATTTCCTTAGCAAAATTGTAATGAATCGTCTAGCAAATGCCATTCTATTGTGTATTGATATAAAAAACCTTTTAGTTTGATAATGTTTACTCGTTGAATTTCTTGTTGTTGTTGTTTTTTTTTTCGTTTGGAGATGGCGACACTGATTCAATTTCATTTCATTCAAATCAAAGTGTAAGTGGACTTTGTTTATATCAATTTAAATATTGCCATGGAAATAATGAGAACGCTGTACCTCGATCCTTTGCCTCATTCGAACAATTAAGCTTATTAACATTTTTCTTTTTAGAGTTTTGAAAATGTTTTTTTCTCTCAATACGTTAGCAGTTTTGAATTGTGTCGCAGCGGCAATGATTTTACTTTGCATTTTAAATGTTTTTAGTGAAGAATACATGACAGAGAACAAAGGAGAATTCGAGGAGGAAGATCTAGACGACGAGGATAAGGCAATTTCCAGAAGGTACGTTGAAGAAATGATTAGCCTTGCCTCTCGGATAACGGTGCCAAACCGCAGAGTCTCTCTCCTGGATTGTCTCTGTGCTTGTGATCAGGGAACATCAAAGAACCCCACGCACTTCTCGTAAAGAGTAGGGAAGGTAGCTCCCAGTGTTATGGCCTGGCCTTGTTAATGTTTGTCAGGCCTCCACTAAAACCAGCTTAAATGCTGAATTGAGTTAACCTGTCTACATATTACAAATAAATAAATAAATGAACAAATAAAGCACCAGTTCGTCCATCATTATCTTTTGTAATTCCTTTTGTCTTGCTCTCAGTAAAAACGATACGGTAAATGAACACGAGGAGTTTGTAGAAGGAGCATTCGACAATGATGATGATGTAAGAAAAGGAAGGGCACGTGCAGCTCCTAATTTTTTCTCAAAATCCCCTTCTTAGTTTCTTGGAAATGTATAGAGAAGGGAATGGAAAATATTCATGTGGCTGATTTTAGAGTGTAAAGGATAAAGAGTGACCTTCATCAGTAGCCATGTTTGATTTTTCTCTTCCCTGCAGGTCTTGATGAATGCCCAAATCGAAAATGCATGGAGAGATCATAGGACAACTCATGATAAGACAGCTTATTCCACTTTTAATTAAAATAAAATAGGGAGAAAAAGTTGTGATTTGCTTCAAGTTTGCGTCAATAAAAGTAAAGAATTTAAACTTTGCTAATACCTGGCTCTATTGTCTTTGATTTTCTTGATATTTTTTTCAGTTTGATTTACTTTTTGGGTCATAGCTGAGGTACATTTTTACTGCACAGCGAGCTTAGTGAGCCAGCAGCCTCATAATCAGGATTGGAAAAAATATAGGGAATGCTAATTCTCAAATTTATCATACATAGCGCTACTTCTGCAAGGACATTTCCTCTATGTACGCAATCGTGTTGTTAATCTACTTTCCTAAGTAAAGGCTAATTCACTAATCGCGGGTATTGTATGGTAAATCTACAATCTTGATCACTGAATGAACGACAGTCGAATTAGAGCAATGAAAGGAGTTACTTGATAATTGAATAACTCTACCTTAATCCCTACCTACAAGAATTTTTTCTCTTCCAGAATCTTAAAAATAGCGTTATTCTTGCGAGGTTGTTCTTAATCTTACAGGGAGCTTGCAAGTGATATCAGAACGACTTGGCACGCCGGTAAGCCGGAAAGCAAAAGGCAGTTCACCGATGGTGTTCATGGCGCCTGTGCGACTCCTGCCATTCGCCAGCGCTTTAAAATCTTCTGCCTCAAAATGAAAATTGTATTAGGATATCTCTCGATGAATTTGCTTTGTGATGTAATAATAAAGATCAGTTTGAATGTCATTTCCCCATCTGTATGTTCTTGAGGTTAAGCAAAGCCGAATTAGATTGTTACTGTTTTTAGTATACTTTGTCTCGCGCAGAAAATATCTTTGGAGATATATTTCTCAATGTAAGTTTTGGAAAAAGCAGGTGGATGAATCACTGCGTAAATTTTGTCAATATCAACAGAGTGTGCCGCAGCTTTACTATTTTTAAGATACACTAGTCTCTATTTATCTCTTCTATTGATCTGGCCTTTAATGATATCGCTCAAACTCTGTTTCTACTCCATCCAAAACTGCTGAACTGGTCATCGATTACGGAAATTTTCCGAGAAGCAGTTTTAAGAAAGAAAACACGGTTTTTCTAAACTCGTTCCGATATCACTTGCAAGCTGCCTGTAAGATTAAGAACAACCTCACAAGAATAACGCTCTTTTTAGGATTATGGAAGAAAGAAAATTCTTGTACGCAGGGATTAAAAAAGGGAAGACTTGCGGTTTAAAATTTGTCACGGATGCCTTTTGAAACTAATTATTTTGGGTCTAAAAACACCATGTCTTTCATAAGGAAAGCTATTTTGTTCTCGCTGTAGTGTTTATTCGTCTCGTCTCAACCGCATATATTTTCCATGATCATCAACGTGTTTTTTTCGATGAGTATCAGGGATTTATTTTAATTCCTCAATTAACATGAATTGCGATTGGAGCACAAATGTGGAACACTCAAGTAGTCGGCAAGTGTGACGCTTCCGACTTTATAACGTGATCTGCCATCACACAATGGAAAAACAATAATACAGAAACTCATTTCTTACTTATCTATCAATATAAAGAAAGAGTAAATTGCCACTGAGGTTATTTTTGCGACTGTCTTCAAATATATCATAAATAATAACCAATCGAAGGAAAAAATAATTTGCAGTCTGGCAGATTATTGATGAAATGAAACATTGTCGGGCTGAAACAATATTGTCTCGCGAAAAACATGATAAAGTACGATAACCTTAACAAACATGAATTTAAAATATTGAGAGAGCTTTTTATTTTTCAATAAAATTAAACATGAACAAATAAAAGACATTTCTAACTTTTAACTAAAAAAAAAATCACTAAATTTGTGTAACCAAAAGGAATTTGACTGCAGACGTGATAAACCACGGCTAGTTGGAACCTTTTGATATCATAAGTCCTGTATTGTTTTAGTTTCTGGCATATGAAATGAATTATCAATTACATTATATTTTCAGCATCCACCTAACATATCTTTCTTGGAAATAGAGTTTTCAATTTATGTGTCTGAGTACTTTTAAAAAGTGGTTTTCCCAAATAGAAGTTCTCAGGAGTAAATCAGAACGAGAGGTCTACGAAAATGAACCAAATTCCCTTACTTTAGACTTGATGCGAATTAAAACGAGAACTTAATTCTTTGGAGATCTTTTTGATGTTGCAATTTACTTAAGCATCAATATAAAAAAGGCAGAAGACTTGAATTATCAGGGAGTCGCTTTCAACGCAATTATTCACGTTTCACTAAAAATTGTTTCATCTTTACTGAATTTTGATTTGTAAAGAACTTGAAATTCAAACAAGAAACTTTAAAAAAAAGATAACACTGATTCATAAATTTACATTTTTATACTTAAAACTATGCATCTCTGATAAGTTAAATAAAATTTAAAGCTCATTCGCTCATTCGCTGGCGATATCTGTTTTAGTATATAGTGACCAGCTCATTGAAATTGAGAACATTTGTTTTGCTAACACGGGTTGCACAGCACCAATATTCGGTTCACACTTGGTATACATGGCACAATCTCTTTCAAATAGAAAGTATGAACTGTCTTCCTGATATTTAAGTATAAGTGTTTCTAGCAGTAAAATTAAATAAACTACACCTCAAAGAAATTATTTAGAGATAATTGGGGATATAGAATAATATTATTCTCAAACTATATGGTTTATCTGATGACATTACATGACAGACGAACATTTTGAGAGGATTCATCAATATTTTTACTTTTAGGGTGAATAGTGCATTCTTTAGCCTATTTTTGATTAAAGATTTTCAAGGGTCTGCATTCCATGATCAGATACAGGGTGATATAGAGATCTGAACGAAAAATGAATTCTAATATCACCCAGAATCGGGTGCATAAAAGCAGTAATTTTGGGGCTTTCTTTATTGGAGAAGTCAAGTTCTAACGGGGAAGTCAAAATGAAGACAACTGTTAGTTTGGCTTTATTTGGCTTTGTGCTCGCTGTCGGCTTTTCAGTCGCAGCAACTGAAAATGCGTTGACCGAAATGGCAGACGCATTTGAAGCAGAAAAAGCTAGAGGGTGAGTTGGATGGAGAAAATAACTATAAATCAAATCATGAAAGAGCAGCAAAATAGACTTTATAAAGGCGATACATCTACGGAGTTTCTCCTGTTTCACCAGGAAAAAGAAAGGAATACATGATGATAAGGAAATTTTACCAATGACGATTCATTGAGCTAGTGTCGGGAACTAAAAATAAGACCCATCTTTATTTCTCATTTTTCACTACTATGTCCTTCGAACGCAACGTAAGTTAATCATCTGGCATATTTCCAAGACTCACCTTTTAAGAACTTGCTCTTTAAAAACCATGGAATCCAAAGTTAATTTTAGAAATGAATTATTTGCTTTGCTTCATTGTGTTTGACGATTTTGAAAGGTTTCAATGGAAATAGTGATGAGAACATTGAAACTCGATCCTCGGCCTCATTTGAACAATTATTTATTGTGTCGCAGTGGCAATGGGTTTGTTTTGCATTTTAAATGTTTTTAGCGAAGAATACATGATAGAGAATGATGGAGAGTTTGATGCGGAAGACCTTGAGGACGACGATGAGGCAATTCTTAAGAGGTACGTCGGGGACAAAGTTAGACTTGCTTCTCGTATAACGATCCTAAACCGTACGCCCCGTCTCCTGCATCTTCTCTCCTCAAGGGAAGTTAAAGAACCTCACGCAGTTTTCGCTAAGACTAGGGAACATATCTCCCGTTGTTGTGGTCTGACCTTGTTCGTATTTATTCAGGTCTCCATTTTAAAATAACAAATAAATGAACAAATAAAGAACCAGTTCGTTTACGATTAGCTCTTGGAATTCTTTTGGCTTGGAGTAACTGAGATTTATGAAAGTTTCAGTTGTTAAAAATCAGGAAATAGAAAGTCAGAAAAAAGCAGTGGAAATGGTTTCATGATTTTTGTCCTTTATGTTTCAGGGGATACGACATGAGAGCGAACGATGCAGAGTTCAACGAGGAAGATCTGGAGGACGCGGATATGGCAATCCTTACAAGGTACGTTGAGTAAGATTAAAATTATTCTGATTACTTAAGCAAGACTTATAGTTTTGAAAACTTCCGCAGTCAAATGTACAGAGTGGGAAAATTTTGAATTTGTGAAATTTAATTAGCCAAGCAACACCCATGCTCTCATGATAACTGAAAAGAGTTCACTGCCTTTGCTGTGACATCTGCATATGGTTAGACGTTCCAGTCTTCTAAAATAAGGTGATGAGATGTTTCCTACATCTTCTCTGTACTGATTAGCAATGCGATATTAAAGGACCCACACACTTCTCGCCAAGAATAGGGATCGTAGCTCCCGGTGTTGTGGTCTGACTATGTTATAGATTAATCAGGTCCCCATTTAGAGCAGCCTTATAAACAAGCAATTCGTTGACGGTTATCTTTTGCAATTTTTCCTGCACTCAGTAAAAACGACGTGGCAACCGAAAATAAGGATTTTGACGAAGGAGCATTCGACAATGACGATGATGGAGGCGAAATGAGTGACGAAGATGAAGTAGTAGCAATAGAAAAGTCAGCTGATCCCTCTCCCTATATACGCCAGTACAAAAAGTACAAACCGTACAAACCGTACAAGCCGAAAAAACCGTACAAACCGTACAAACCGTACAAACCGAAAAAACCGTACATACCGTACAAACCGTACAAACCGTACAAACCGTACAAACCGTACAAACCGTACAAACCGTACAAGCCGTACAAACCGTACAAACCGTACAAACCGTACAAACCGTACAAACTGCGCAGACGCTATCGTAGACGTAAATCTCGCGATTAATGAAGACCAATTTAGTGATGGAATGAACAAACGCCTGGTGAAGGTGAGTGGAAAAAAAACCAAATGGGATAGTACGTGTAGCTACTAACTGTTACGCAAGTTGTCGCTCAGAGGTTCTTGGAGATGTATAGAGAAGGGCGTGATGAATATACATAGAACTGTTTTTATAGTGTAAAGGATAAAGAGTGACCTTCATCAGTAGCCATGTTTGATTTTTCTCTTCTCTGCAGGTCTTGATTAATACGCAACTTAAAAATGCATGGATACCTTAGGACAACTCAGGACAAGACAGCTTGTTCTATTGTTAAACTGAAATGGGAAGTAATGCAGAAATATTGAAAGAAAGAGTTGTAATTTGCTTTAAGTTCGCGTCATAAAAATAAAGGAAGTTCGTTAATACCTGGCTCTATTTTATTTATTTATTTATTTTTCTTTTTGTTTTCCTTGAGATTTTGTTTCCAGTTTGATTTGCTTAGTAACTTGTTGTTGAGGCAAATTTGTTTTAGTTATATCAGCTAAGTTGAAATCGTAAATTGGCCACCTGTGTGAGTTAAAAAGTTGGGGTTAGCCCTTCGTCAGAGCGAATGGAGGAATTGTGGGTTGTGTGCGCGTTTATACTGCAGAAAGTGGAGCTACGACTATTGGCGGGAACATGGTGACGACTAAAAACATAAATAAATTAGTAGAATGAAAAGCGTTCGTTGATACCTACGGGATTAAAAGTGCCGATTTGAAAGATAAACTTTTGTTCAAGAGTTTTGCGGCTTTCCGAGCTACCTAAATGTAAAGAAAGACCGCAGATTGCCATCAGCTGTTTTGAATGATTAGGTAGAGTAAAGTGTCTGGCGACTAGTTTTGATGAGTCATAGTCATTCCTCTCTACATTGTGAATTCGTGATTAGTAATCTTAATGGATCGTTTGGGTCCCGATTTCTTCTCAGCGTTGTGAATGAAAGGACAAGCTTTTCATCGTACGCGAGCGCATTCAAAAGTGCCGGGTTGCTCATTAGTTCAGTTTGGAATGAACGTTTACCAAAAACCTGCCTATGTTTTTGTCAAGTTTGAATGAAATAAGTGGACGATGTGAAAAGATAGTGAAAGTCTCAGAATCATTATGAAGTAATCGAATGTTTTTTTTTAAGAATAATGGATTTAACTGAGTTGTTGTGAGGGTGAAACGTGAGAGTGAACGAAATGCGGTCGGAACTTTCCTTCTGTGACGTTAGTAGTGCTGACTGTCGATCAATAAGTTAGGCGCAGTGGTAATGCGCTTTAACGACAGAAACAGGGTAAACACGTTTTTCGAAAAACTGGCATATTGACTCTGATTTTTTGAAAAACTCAGAGTCATCTCTACATAAACGACGAAGTCTTAGAAACTGACAAAAGGGAATGGAACTCTTGACATGAGATGGATGCGAACACAAATACAGCAAGTAACTATGTGAGTCTGCAGGTTTGTAATACGCAGTAGTGCATAAAGCGTTGCCTTCTATTGAAACCGATGATTGCGGTTATAAATGGAGTTAGCTACTCTCAGGTAGAAGGCGTAGCACCGATACATTCGTCAATTGTAGCGACCGTAGAGTTCAGGTTTTGAGCCGTTGTATTGGCTGAATAATTGGTGGTAGACAAAACCTACAAAAAGATTGGCATAGCTGGGTCCCATTTTGGTACCCACGGCTATGCCATTAGTTTTTTTAAAAAGTTGTCCCCTAATTATAAAAAAAATTGAGTGTAAGCTCTAGTTTGGCTGGGCGAAGTAGTGTTTCAGATCTAGGTTCCCTAACGGTGCGTTGATCAAAAATGTAGTTTGAGGGCCATTAGGAATGACAGTATAAAGCGATATAATGTCTATAGTGAAAAGAAGTTTTTCTTGGCCAAGGAAATTAAAGTGGCGAAAAATTTGACGAGCGTGTTGGCTGTCTTTGATATATGATGGTAAAGTTGTGAAGATGGGAGCCATAATTTTGTCTAATAGCTCGAAATAAGCTCGGTAGGATAGCTGTAAGCCGAGACAACGAACCGACCGGGGTTGTCAGCTTTGTGAGTTTTTTTAGGTAAAAACTGGTATGATACAATTTCTAGGAGTGGTAATGATGAGATTTTTTCAGTGGCGGGCAATTCTTGTTTAGCTATGAGTTCATTAATCGTATTTTTGACAGTGTTTTGACTAATGCAAGTGAGATCTTTGTTGACCTCTTAATGAAAAGAGGTGTCAGAGAGTTGTCGCAAAACTTTTTTTTGTTGTCGCTAAAACTACCGCGCCGCCCTTGTCGGCCGCTTTAACGACAATGTTTTTGCCTTTTTTTTAAAGGCTTTTCAGTGCCTACTACTCTTCAATAGAAAGATTGCAAAATTTGGTGCTCCGATTGAATTTAAGTTTGTCGGTATCGTTGCCACATTTTTTGAAAGAAATTCAGGAAATTCAATCTGGCTTGAGACCTATCTCTCTGACATGCACCCTCACCAAAGTCACGATAGGTTTTGCGCGCAGTAGGCCAGCGCTCTATCCAACAGTCCAGCGCTCTATCCAACAGTCCAGCGCTCTATCCATTGAGCTAACCGGGAGGTGGTCACCTGATTGACCATTCAACTCTTCTCAGAGAGTTGGCATCTTTCGATATAAACACTGTCTTAATTAACTGGATTAGTGCCTTCCTGACTGGGAGATCACAGGCTGTAAGGATTGGTAACTCGCTCTATGATTGGAAGTCACCTAGGGGAGTTATCCCACAAGGGACGAAACTGGGTATGTATTTTGTTTGTTGTAAAGACCAACAATCTTTTGCTTGAATGGCATTTGAGGATCAAATTTGTCGATAAAACCATGGCATTAGAACTTCTGCCAAGAAACGGTATAAGCTTACTAAGTGTAGCTGTCAATGATATTCACAAGTTCTCTATCTAACATAACATGAAATTAAACCCGACAAAATGCAAAGAAATGTGAATCAACTTCATGTAAAATGATAATTTTGCTACAAGACCAATTGTCCTTGGTAACAAAACCGTCGAATGTGTAACAACTTATAATTACCCGGTATTATAATCAGTAGTGACTTAAAGTGGAACGAGCATATTGATTATAATATATCAAAAAGCTTCTAAACGCCTTTATTCCCTGAGGGTTCTTAGGTGACAACAATAAGACCTATACTGGAATATGACGTTCAAGTCTGGCAAGACATTCCTGAAATTCTTTCAAATAAACTGGAGTCAATTAAAAAAGGGCACTTCATAGTATTTACCAGTTCCGTAGCTACTTAGATGCCCTTAATACTATCAACTTTAACAGCTTGAAAGAAAGAAGAACTCAGCTTTGCTGCAAATATATTCCGAAGATGACGCAAAAAGACCACGCTATTAACTTCCTCAAGCCGAGAACGGCATCTAGTGGTCATAGTTACAACTTGCGGGCCAGCGACAACAATAGAAATGTTGTTTACGCTTATAGGAAATGTTGCCGGACCCAGCGTTCAGGTTTCTTTATTTCATTTACTAGTATGTGAAAAAGTAAATAATTACTTATGATATTTTTATTGCCTCCATAGTAGTAGTAGTGTTAATTATTTGTTGATTATTAATTTATAGCCCTTTGACCCACTTAATTCTGCAATGTGGCAAATAAACGAATCAGAAGTGTTTTGAAAGTATCTTTGTTGGAGGTATGAGAATCATCCTCTTTGTCATGAAAAAAGGGCTTTAATTTTAACTGAAAGCTGCGAAATAATTTTTTTACGCCTTGTTTAACTGAGAATTCGTCCGTTGTTTTAGAAATAGGAACAAAATCTAAGCCCTTGCCGAGAACGAATTTTTCTGAATTGGAAATTGAAAGATTTTCTGGAATGGTAGTTACACTTGCGAACTGGCCCTCTAGGGTGTACATTTACACTTTGAATCTGAAGCGTTTCGAAAGTGTCTTTGTTCGAGATGTTAGAATCATCCTCTTTGTCAGGAATGTTATAGAACGTTTACATCCATTATTAGGATTTTGCTTGTTTTGTTATATTTCGTATGATTAGCGGCGCGCTAAGTGAGTTATTGTTTCCTTACCACTAATAGAGACCGGTAGAATGCAACCGGATATATTGACAAAGAATGCGTAGAACGAATGACAAACAATGATGTAATTAACTAGATAATTGCTAGTGAAATCGCGTGTCAAGATTAACGCTAAGATTTGTCTAACAGACCCATGCAACAGGAATTAGTGGGATCAACCAACTAGGAAATTAATAAACAACTAAACCCTATCCAACCACACCGGGACCTACGTATCTGGATGTGGATATCTGTAGCCAATAAAAGTGGCACTTGTCATGAAGAAAGGCTTTTAATTGAACGCGGCGAAGAAACTTTTCTACTTCTTGTTTAACTGGGACTTTGTTACAAAGGAGCTACGCCGCCAGGCAAAAGTAAATTATCTTTTTCCTTTTCCCCCTATTAGTCAAGATCTAGCATTCCGTTCAACTATTCTCACTTTCACTAAAATTAGGTTTTGTAGCCACATCAATTTTATTGGCCGTTGCCTTCATTCTGAAGTTATTCCTGAAGGTTTTCGCTCCAATTTTCATGCATCTTCTTTTACTAATCAATGTCGTCACCTAATCCAGTTCGCTCAAGATTCTCTCAGTTTATGCAACATCATGAGACCCACCATCAGCGATATATGTTAAAAATGTAATCACCTCAACGAACAAATTCTAGCGATTGGGGCTCTGAACTTACTAAAATCTGTCCAGCCGTTTTAAGACAATCCATCCGTGCCAAAATTCAGGAAACTAAGTCCAAACTTTCTAACCATTTGAACCAAATTAAGGTCCAAAAACTTGACCAACTTATCGGTCCCCAAAATACTAGCCACTCATCACCAGAAAGCCTCAAAACTGTACCATTCCAGAAAATCTTTATCTTCCCGATTTGAAAAAATCCGTCCTCAGCAGGGGCTTAAATTTTGTTCCCATTTCTAAAACAACGGACGAATTCTCAGTTAAACAAGACGTAGAAAAGATCCCTCACGACGTTTAATTAAGCCTTTTTTTCATGGCAAAGAGGAAGACTATAACACCTCGAACAAAGAGACTTTTGAAAACATCAGATTCCTCTAATATTAAAGTTGTCAGGAGTTAATCTGAACGACAACTCTACGACAATAAAACAAACTCGTTTACTTCAGATTTGATGTGAATTAAAGCGAGAACTTAATTCCGCGCAGATCTTTTTAATCTTGTACTTTACTTAAACACCAGTGTCAAAAAGAAAGAAGAAATTTATATGTGCACGATCCTTCGCAGTAAAGCACTATTTAAGCAATAGTGAAAATCAGACCTGAAAAAAATTCAGGCCTGCACGGGATTCGAACCACTGACCTCTGCGATACTAGTGCAGCGCTCTACCAATTGAGCTAACAAGCCAACTGGGAGCAGGCCATCAAATTAATTCGATGGCCTGCTCCCAGTTGGCTTGTTAGCTCAATTGGTAGAGCGCTGCACTAGTATCGCAGAGGTCAGTGGTTCGAATCCCGTACAGGCCTCAATTTTTTTCAGGTCTGATTTTCACTATTGCTTAAATAGTGCTTTACTGCGAAGGATAGTTCATATATATGTATTTCATATATATTTGTTGTTTGAAGAAGAAATTATCAGCAAATCTCTGTTCACGTAATTAGTCACCTTTTAATTTTGATTTGTAAAGAACATGAATTTCAAGCAAGTAACTTTTTAACACTCAGTCATAAATCTACATCTCTATACTTCTAACTTTGTAGTCTGATAAGTTAGATAAGTTTAAAGCTCATTCGGTCATTCACTAGCGATATCTGTGTTATGTATATGGTGAAGGTAAGCAGCTCACTAGAATTGAGAAAATTTGTTTTGCAAACACGTGTTGCACAGCAACAAAATTCAGTTCACACTTGGTATACATGGTGTAATCACTTTGAATTAGCGGGAAGTATGAAATGTCTTCCTGATATTTAAGTATAAGTGTTTCTAGCAGTAAAATAAAATAAACTAAAACCTCAAATAGAATTTTTGGAGATAATTAAGAACTTAAAAGTGTAAATATTCTCAAAATATATGGTTTATCTGATGATATTATGACAGACGAACATTTTGGAGGGTCCATTAATATATTTACCTTTAGGGTGAATAGTGCATTATTTACTCTATTTTTAATACAAGATTTTTAAGGGTCTGTATTCCATGACCAGATACCGGGTGATATGTGGATCTGAATGAAATATGAATTTTAATATCATCCAGAATCAGGGCTTTCTTCATTGGAGAGGTCAAGTTCCAACTGGGAAGTCAAAATGAAGACATCTGTTAGTTTGGCTTTATTTGGCTTTGTGCTCGCTGTCGGCTTTTCAGTTGCAGTAGCTGAAAATCCTTTGACCAAAATGGCAGACGAATTTGAAGCAGAAAAACGTCGAGAGTAAGTTGCATAAAGAAAATAACTATAAATTAAATCATTAAAAGAGCAATAAAATAGACTTCATAAAGGCGCTACATTTACGGAGTTTCTCCTGTTTCTCCAGGAAAAAGAAAAGAATACTGTATGATTAGGAAATTCTACCAATGACAATTGATTGAGCTAGCGTCGAGAACTAAAAATTAGGCTTATCGTTAATTTCCGTTTTTCAGCACTATGTCCTTCGAACGCAACGTAACTTAATCATCTAGCATACTTGAAAGACTTACTTTTCAAAAAACCTGCTCTTTAAAAATAATGGAATTTAAAGTTAAGTTTATAAATGAATTACTTGCTTTGCTTCATTCTGTTTGACGGTCCTGAAAGGTTTCAATGGAAATAGTGAGAACGGTGAAACTCGACCCTCGGCCTCATTTGAACAATTAATTATTGTGTCGCAGTGGCAATGGGTTTGTTTTTGCATTTTAAATGTTTTTAGTGAAGAATACTTGATAGAGAATGATTAATAGCTCGATGCAGAAGACCTAGAGGACTATGAGACGGCAATTCCCAGAAGGTACGTCGACTGAAATGGTTAGACTTGCTTCTCGTATAACGTCTGCAAATAGTTAGACGTTGTAGCCTTCTCGGATAAGGTTATAAGACGTTTCCTGCATCTTCTCTGTACTGATTAGTAGGGAGATGTTAAAGAACCTTACACACTTCTCGCCGAGATTGGGAATCGTAGTTCCCGGTGTCGTGGTCTGACCATGTTATATACTATACAGGTCCCCATTTAGAGCAGCTTTATAAACAACCAATTCGTCGACGGCTATCTTTTGCAATTTTGTTCCTACACTCAGTGAAAACGACGTGGCAACCGAAAATAAGGAGTTTGACGAAGGAGCATTCGACAATGACGATGATGGAGGCGAAATTAGTGACAAAGATGACGTAAGAGCAATAGAAAAATCAGCTGACCCCTTTCGTTATAGACGTAGGTATAGACCGTACAGACTGTACAGACCGCGCAGACGCTTTCGACCTTATCGTCATCGCAGATTTCGCGCTTAACGAAGACCAGTTCAGTGATGGAACGAACAAACGCCTGGTGAAGTTGAGTGGACAAAAAGAAAAGGAATGGTACGTGTAGCTCCTAGTTATTATACAATTTCTCCTTCTTAAGTTCTTGCTCCTTCTTAAGTTCTTGGAGATGTATAAAGAAGGGTATGGAAAATATATATAGAGCTGATTTAAGAGTGTAAAGGATAAAGAGTCACCTTTATCAGTAGCCATGATTTTTCTCTTCCCTGCAGGTCTTGATGAATGTCCAACTTGAAAATGCATTGGGGAACTTAGGACAACTCATGACAAGACAGCTTGTTCTATTTTTTAAATAAAATGGAAAGTAATGCTGAAATACTGAAAGAAAAAGTTGTAATTTACTTTTAACTTCGCGTGGTAAAAATAAAGAAAGTTCACTAATACCTGGCTGTATTGTTTTTGTTATATCAACTAAGTTAAAATTATAAATCGGCCATAGTAAAGATTTAAAAAGCTGACGTTTCGAGCGTTAGCCATTGGTCAATGCGAACAGAGGAATTGTGGATTGTGTGTGCATTTATATGCAGAAAGTGGAGTTACCATTCCAGAAAATCTTTTACTTTCCGATTCAGAGAAATCCGTCCTCAGTAAGGGCTTAAATTTTGTTCCCATTCCTAAAACAACCGACGAATTATTAGTTAAACAAGACGTAGAAAAATCTCTTCGCCGTGCTCAATTAAAAGCCTTTTTCATGACAAAGAGGATAATTCTAACACCTCGAATAAAGATACTTTCGAAACACATCAGATTCGAAAGTCTAAGTGGAATTCCCCAGAGAGCCAGTTTACATCCTTAGATTTTTTATCAGAAAACGTGGCCACGATATTGACAAACAAATTCAATCGTAACACAAAGTTTTCCAATCTTTCCTCTGAAGAGTGGTCGGCACTAAAAGCCTAGAAAAAAACATAGAAATTGTTCTCAAAGCGGCCGACAAAGGCGGTAGGGTAGTTATTTGGTGGACTGACCTCTCTTGAAAAGAAGCTTTGCAGCAACTCTCTGAGTCCTCTTTTTATCAAAAGGTTGACAAAGGTCGCAGGGCTATTCATCAAAACACTGTAAAAAATACGATGATTAACGAATACATAGGTAAACAAGAATTTCCGGCCACTGCAGAAGATTTCATCATGACCATTTCTAGAACTTCTTGTATTTACTTTTTACCTAAAAATTCACAAACCTAACAACCCAGATCGGCCCATTGTCTCGACTTAAAGTTGTCCACCGAACTTACTTCCAGCTATTTAGACAAAGTTATAGCTCCCATCGTCAAAAATTTACCATCATATATCAAGGACAGCCAATATGGCTTTCGCGACTTTAATCTCCTTGACCAAGGCAAACCTCTTTTCACTATTGATATTACGTCTCTTTATGCTGTCATTCCCAATAGCGAAGGTCTTCTGGCCCTCAAACATTTTTTTAATCGACGCACTGTTTAAGAACCTAGATCTGAAACACTACTTCCTCTAGCCGAACTAGTGCTTAACCGCCTTCCGGTCAATTCAATTGGTTGAGCGCTGGACTGTTCTCCGGGAGGTCGAGGGTTCAAGCCACGGCTGGACCAACACTCAACGTCTTAAAATAATTGAGGAGAATGTGCCATCTTTCTTTAACATCAAGAAATGGATAGACATTCTAGTCTTCTCAGATGACGACGAATGAACTGTAGGTCCCGTCTCTTGCATCTTAGAATTAGTGCATTTGCTTAGGCAGTGGACGTTAAACAACCCATTTACGAGATTGCTGTGACGTGGTCTGGCCTGTTTACTGGGAATTTGGGGGAGGACGCATCTGTTAAATTCGCCTTTAATTGATTGTAAACTGCTCAGCAGTCTCGTAAAGGCCCCCGCACAGTGTTGTAAAGCGCCATGAGCTCAGGACATGAGCCTTATATAAATAAAATGCATTATTATTATTATTATTATTATTATTATTATTACTTCGCAGAAAATTCAACTGAATGCTTCATTCTAATCAAGCAACACAGGGCGAAAACCGTAACCTGTGAGCCATGGAGTGAAAATTAAATATACATTAAGTAATCCTAAAAAGCCTTTACGTTGGGTATACGGTCCTCCTGCTAACAGTAACTCAAACTGCCACCTCGAAAGTCCAGGAAATATTCAACGTTCCCGAGAGCACTGCCCTCTACATCTCTCGCAGTACGTCTGTGCTTCTGCCTCCCACCATAATGACATCCAGCTCCTGTGACCATCCCCCGAGGGCATCCATTATGATGTTATATGACAATCAGACAGAATTACCACAAGGGTTATTGTTGGGTTATTTTCCCAACATCAGATAGATAGATAGATAGATAGATAGATAGATAGATAGATAGATAGATAGATAGACTGGTTTATTAAAATCACATTGCAGTAAAATACCGAATTGCGCAATTTTTTTTTACAAACTACTACTATCCAAATATAAAATGTGATGACTTAAAGTGCTGTTAAAAGTTCTCTACAGCCTATCCTTCACGAAAAAGGAATTAGCAAAACACTTTGTCTTGGCTGCTGGTACAGTGTACATTCTTTGGCGCCTTAAATTATTATGAGGGATAGGGGCTTCAAGAATTAAGTAATGTAGTTTACTGTTCTGATTCTCGCTGATTGATTTAAATAATGACTTTGTAATGTCTTCGTGATGTTCCCTGATAAAAGTCAAACAGGCCCGCTCTAACGCTTCCCCGTACGGCATCAAACAAACATATCAAAAATATACACATAAAAACAGACATTTTTAATTTAAGAAAAGAGACATGATTCACATGAAACTATCAATAAATTTTTCACATACTTAATTAAAAATAACTTGATTGTAATTTCACAAAGCCTCACAAATTATGAATATTGTTATCTTGGTCAACTTGTCTTCCATATCTTTACCACTTGTCAATTTGGACATAGAAGTTTGGCAAGTCGCATACCTTCCAACAGCGTTCAAAATTGCTCGTTCCTTTTCAGGGACCCAACCAATTTGTTGTTCTCCTACCGCAGTAAGACAAAACATATATCTTATTAACAAGTGCGAGGGCCGTACTGGGAGAATATCAGCCCGAGATCTTGACAGTGCGGACCGAGCGCAGCGAGGTCCGTACAAAAAAGACCGAGGGCCGATATTCTTCCAATACGGTCCCGAGCAAGCTTGGTTAATAAGAGATTTATTATACGACTGAAGTTCAAAGGGACCCAAGTGCAGTATCATTCAGGACTATTCGGGACAGAGCCCGGTCCAATACTGAGAGAATATTGACCGGCAATAGAGCATTTTGATTGGTTGATTTTAGTTATTGGCCCTCTGACTGCCCGAGTCGTGTAATAAATCCCAATACCATACTGAGAACCGTGTGCTAAGGTCATTCGTAAATATACTTCCTTTCCAGTCTCTCCAAATACTTTTCTGGCCGCAGAAAACTTCGACGTCCCAGTTATAGGAAATGTAATCTTTTTTAAAGGTCTTTTTCCACTATTGATTGGATCGGCAGGACCTTCCAAGCATTCACTTGTTTCTAACTTACAGTGTTTCACCTAAAAAAACAAATAGACAAGTTTTAGTTTTAGCCTGGTGACAGTGTTACAGGTTTAAAAGCATTCATTGTTACCTTACAACTGTCCAGAAACTAACGAGTCACGACGAAATTCTCCAAGCTGATAACTGACCATTTTAATTCTCCCATTAACCTTTGCGCCACTAACTAGTTTCCATGCTTCGAAGTTAGGAGCGAAACAACATTGGAAGGATTCTCTGGCCAAGTAGGCCCATACTTTCCGCTTTTATCGAAACATTTCCCTTACTTTACCTCGAATTGTGTAACTGGTAAGCACGTAAGCAGTCAATAGACACAAGACAGACTTCTTCTGTGCGTGTGGATTGGAAAGAATTTCTCTGTACACTTTTCGGCTGGCTCGCGTGCGTGTTGTTCTCGCGCGCAGTTTGGTCAAGGGAAAAAAAACTTAAGTAACGTGATCAAATATGACTGTCTCCCATGTAACTGTAAAAGGCTTTTCTCCGTTAGAAGTGGTTTATGTATGTTTATCGTCAAACTGACAAAGATGAAATCTACAAAAAGACTATAGAAGATACTCTAGAAGATGGTTCGTATTTCCTATTTCAAAGTATCTACGCTCTATAAAGTAGGTGTCCGTTTAATATTGTTGCTGTGCAACCCGTGTTGTTCAATCTTTCATGGCACGCCTACTTATCTTCGTTATATACAGAAATCAAAGGCTCTGTGAGCCAACTCGTGAATTGGATAAGCCAATGTAAATTGTATTGTCAATAGAAATGGTTGTTTGATTTCCATACTAAGGTATGAATCGTTAGACTGGTAAATGAACATTTTGAGGAATATGATGTGAAATTAAATTAGGCCTCACAGACAGAAAATATGCCCTGATTAGGATTTAGTGTGTGACAATCAGTGTCATTTCCAGATTTTACTGTAAAAGTTTGTGGAAAGAAAGTTCAAAAGGGTGCTGTTTTCTTCATAATAAAACTATAGTTCCAATATTGAGCTCAGTATTTACTTGCGATGCAAGCATAGGGATAGGCATGTAAAAGCTTATGCGCTGGATGGAACGCTCGGACATAAGGATAAGCATATAAGCATAAGATTATCAAAACGTTGCCTTCTTTTTATACTTATACTGTCTAGTTAAGTGTCCCTGTCTGAGAAAGTGTTCCAGGGGCCAGAAGTGGTGGTCAGCCGATTCGACTGAAACTTGGCACAAAAGTTGAGTGTGATAAGATATTTCAAAAGCCACTTTGGCTCACTTCTCTGCTTCTCTGACTGTTTGTTCTGGAGTTTCAGGGGGGATCCCATTTGTGGCCTGTGGAGCACCAAAAATTCATCATCCTTCTAGTTGGCATTTTGAAAGTGCTATAAAACTCCATTGGTAAATTGTGCTGTCAAACGAATGTGACCATAAACTCTACTATAGTGGACCTTTTACTTCATAAATATAACTTTGCTCTCAAGTGGATAGACAGAGAGGGGCCTGGGGCAATAGTTAGGTCAAATTTGAGGTCAAAAGTATTACCCCAAATTGCCATTTTTCAAATAACCATTACACTCATCTGCCTTTTTGTATAACTTTCATACCAAATCTAGTATGTACTTTAGTGACCCATTTGTCAAAATCAGGTGAGAAAAATTTGGCTTATTCAGGTTTCTTAGGTTTTTGGTACAAACTCTCCATGCCCCTCTAAGGCCAAGCAAAATGGAGTTTTGATCATAATTCATACTATTGACAGACCAAATTCTTGACATAAGGCCTTTGTTTTGTGTTTGGCGGGTGAAAATGAAACACTAAAGACAATCCAGTGTCATTATCTAGAAATACCTCGACTTATAGCTTACAAATGCTTCAAGAAGGCCTCTGATTAGCACTACATACACCCGGGTTCAGCAAATAAGGGTATTTTTTTTCTTTGAAAACCGTACATATCATAGAGCACAAGTGATGATGTCCTCGCCTAGATATGACAATCTTTTTTTAGAGATGCTTGAATTTCCTCTGATTTACATTTTTCAGGTCATATTTCCATACATACTATACTCACAAGCATGCAAAGTCTCTATATTTTGTCGGACCCATTTGTTGATGCAATATGAGGTGAGCTTAACGAAAACGACCGTTAAAAGAAGATCTATGGGTTAGCTTTTGATAGCCTTACTAGCTCTAGTAAATACGCATGATGGCATCAGTAAAAGAGCAGGATGATACATACAAGCTGTAGGGAGTAGCGTCCAGACGACTTGTGATCCATCCGATTTCTCTGGTACGTTAGAGCTTAATAAATGAAATCATCCGACAGTAAATAAGGAACCACAGTTAGAAGAGCTGGATAACAAATATTTTGTGTTGCAGTTTATGTGAAACATGCCACTAAGCACCTTGAGATGGGATTGTTATTATATCGACTAGCCCACCATATTGGATGTGAGAGTGAGAGGACTGGACCAAGACGAGGAGTCACCCAACCTTCACTGAGTTTTGAGTAACGCAGGTTTGTCGACCATCACTTTCTGTAATCAGAGGAATTTGCTAACTGTTGAAGAGGTTCATGATAAGAAGGCTTAGGATAAGCGCTACTTATAATTTCAACGTCAAAAAACTCGCACGATGACAGTAGTTGACTGAGTTTTTGCTTATGCAACACTTTGACTAATCTTTCCTCGGCAGAGATTTCGCGGAAGTTGAAATCTCCATACAAAAGAGAATTGGAAAACAACCAAACTATTTCTGAAACATGTGTCCTAAACCCTCTTCATAGGGAAAAAAATTAATTTTTTTTTGGACGGGAAGCTGAGAGGACTGCTCTTAGCGAGAGTGACGCTTGAAAAGCCATCTGCTACGTTTATGCGCGTGTATGAGCCCTTTCTTGTATTTTGAATTACCTGTACTTGTAGCTTTGGTATCACCCGGTCCTCCTCTCGCCCGTAGGCACCTGACCCCTAATACTTGTGTTTTAACCAAGCAGTCATGTCATTATCGCGAGACAACAAAGGATTCATTCCTGTTTCGTTCAGAGCCCATGACACGGCTCCGCACTGATCATTAGCCCCTCCAAAGAAAGAAAGCGCCATCGTAAAATTCTCCTGAAACCTCTTATCGCTACACTTTTAATAACTGATAAGGACACAAAAATTTTCGCTTGAATAGGGGGAAGGAGGGAGACTCGGTTCAGTCCTAATACTGTCACTTCCAAAATGGCAGGCCGTATTGGCATCATCTCATGTCTTGTGTGGAATACTTCATTTAAACAGCAAAAATAATTTTTCGTCATCCAGCTCTTCTGACTGTGGATTCCTTTTTTGTTGGATAGTTCTATTTATTCAGTTCTAAAGTACTTAAAATCTCCGTTGGATCCAAGTCACTTGGACGGAGCTCACTGCGGCACCTAAGCTTATGTATGCATGGTCATGCTCGCTTAGTGATGATTATTTGGGAGAGCTATTCAGCCTATTCAAAGGTGAGACGTAAATCATCTTTCAACGATCGTTTTATTCTTAGCTTAATGGCTAAGGCCGGGTTAAGGTCACTTTATTTTCAAGTAAAAAACGGCCTGACAAAATATAGAGACTGCATGCTTGGAGTCTGATACGTATGGAAATATGTCCTAAAAAACATAGATCAGAGAAAATTCAAACATCTTTAAAAGATACTGTCATATCTAGGTCACAACATCATCATTTGTGCTCTATGATGGGTACATGGTTTTCATTTATTACTTTACTTTATTTTGCTAAACCGCTAGGTGTTTTTAGTGCTAATCAGAGGCCTTCTTAGTGCATTTGTAAGCTATGAGTCGAGGTGTTTCTAGATAATGACACTGATTTGGCTTTGTTGTTTCATTTTTACTCACCTAATACAAAATTAAGGACTTATGTCAAGAATTTGGTCTGTTTATAGTATGAATTCTCCTCAAAACTCCATTTTGCTTGGCCTTAGAAGGGCATGGAGAATTTGTGCCAAAAACTAACAAACCTTAATAAGCCAAATTTTTCTCAACTGATATTGATAAAAGGGTCACTAAAGTACATACTGGATTTGGTATGAAAGTTATGCAAGAAGGCAGGGAAGTGTAAAGGTTTTTTTGAAAAATGGCAACTTTGGGTAATGATCTTGACCTCAAATTTTACCTAACTTTAGCCCCAGGCTCCTCTCTGTCTAACAACTTGATAACAAAGTTATAGTTATGAAGTAAAAGTTCCACTATGGTAGTGTTCATGGTCAAATTCGTTTGGCAGCACAATTTACCAATGGAGTTTTATAGCACTTTCAAAATGCCAACTAGAAGGATGAATTTTTGGTGCTCCCCAGGCCACAAATGGGACCCCCCCCCCTGAAACTCCAGAACACACAGTCAGAGAAGTGACCTAAAGTGGCTTTTGAAATATCTTATCGCACTCAACTTTTGTGCCAAGTTTCAGCCGAATCGGTTGACCACTACTTCTGGCCCTTGGAACACTTTCTCAGACAGGGACTTGGTTGGCGCTAGCGTAAGGATAAACATAAGCAAAAGACATTCAGGCAATCAGCAAGAATGGATGAAAAAAAAAAAAACTTTATTTAAGTGTCTATGTTTTTAGCTATAAGCTAAAGTTATTTAGTTAAGTTTTAAATTTCAACGAGAGTTGAAAGGTCGACTTTTCTTATGTTCTTCTTGAACGAATTTAGAGTTTCTATCGTTCTTAGGTGTCTTGGTAACTTCGACCAGATGAGAGGTCCCATATATTTAATAGAATTCCCACCAAATCTTACAATTTCGAATCTTGGCAGTTCAAAGTCACTGTTCCGTAAATTATATTGAGCGTTCTTTATATTAAATAAGTCAGAAATATTCTCAGGTACGAGACTGTGCTTAACTTTAAACATCAAAGTGGCAATGTCTTGTAGGCGCCGATAGTTCAACGTCGGTAGTTTGGCGCGACATAGCAGTTCTTGATAGGACGCTGATCTAGTTTTGTACATCGCCCTAAGTGCTCGTTCCTGAATCCGCTCAAGCTTTCTCCGATCCGATGCATTACAAAAGTGCAATACTAGATGACAGTAGGTTAGATGGGGCAGAATTGAAGACCTGTAAAGTAATAGTTTAGCATTACAGGGTATCAAATTGCGCAGCCGCACTAGGACCCCTACTTTTTGACTGGCCTTAGAGCATAGATCACTGATATGACTAGTAAAACTCAATTTTTCATCTATTTTAACTCCTAGAAGCCGTATTTCCTCCATTCTGTTAATAGTATGACCATCAACAGAAAAATTTTGATTATCGTTGTCTTTGTCAACATTTCTCGGGTTGATCGTTAATAGCTGGAACTTTTCTGGGTTGGTTGAGAGATAGTTGTTCTTTTACCAGGATAGAGCTTTCTCTCCATGTATCTTTATACTTTGCGCGACAACGTCATGCTTCTTCCCCGTGACATACATCTGATGGTCGTCGGCATAAATGCTCAAATTAGCATTATTTATATGAAATGACGTATCATTTTGGAACAAATTCCACAGAAGGGGGCCAAAGGACGAGCCTTGCGGGCAGCCAAGCACCATCCTTTTCCAGTCACTTGTCACTCCTTTTATTTTCACTCTATTGAGCCTATTGTCAAAGTATGATCTAAGAAGGTTGAGAGAATTTTGTCCAATGCCATAGGCCTCGAGTTTCTTTACGATTAGAGAATGGCTAAGAGAGTCAAAGGCTTTACTCAAGTCAGTAGACAGTATGTACACCAGTTCCTTTCTGTCAAAAGCTGATTTCCAGTCTTCCACGAGTCTAAGTAGAGTGGTCTGACAGCTATGATGTCTTCTATAAGCTGTCATTCTCTGATAGAGAGTTGGATCATAGTGCCCGGTGATTTGCTTACTGAGCATATGCTCAAATGTCTTATTTACGGTAACAAGGGACGTGATGGGACGATACTTCTTCGCCAGTTGTCTGTCACCTTTTTTAAACACTGGCGTCCACTCTCCCATTTTCCACGCACAAGGCCATCGCTCCAGCTCGATACAGCTGTTGTAGAGAGTCATTAGCGATGGGGCAATTCCACAGGCCACGTTCTTAAGGAGTTTAGTCGGTGTTCCGGGGTCCCACCCACAGGACTTATTGGGGTTGATATTCTCAAGCGCCTTTTGCACTTGATCCTTGCTGACGCGATTGAACTCGAAGTGCGTTCCTTGGTATGCTTCTCTTAGAGCTTTAACGCTGCCATGGTTGTCATGGTTCTCTTCTGTGATGCAAATAGCATTGTCTCCTACAATGCTAACAGCAGCTGTGGTGAAATAGTTCACTAATTGCTCAGCTAACTCGCATTGATCTTTTACAATGATGCCCTCTATACTACCTCTATAAGCACTATACTGCTTATACCAACCATGTCCCTATTTAACATAACATCGACTGAGCGCTTGTGCTCATGTTTGTGTTGCAGTCGTGCCCACCTGCGCATTAGCTTGTTATGTATATACGTATGCTTGTGTTGCCACTGACTACCGCGCTTGAACCCTGTTTCGCACTTTTGAGATAATTATTAGCCCGAGGATGAAAACAAGTACAAGGATATTCACACTAATAACATGCGCATACACAGTGCGAGTTACACCATAAAAGAAACAGCATATATATCTATTGATTGAACTTTTTCACTTGAGCCTATTTCACTGCAGTTCCCACTTGTAAACCACTTTCCAACGTCGATACATCTCCAAGAATATGAAACAAGCCTTAAACGAGTCACTTTACGAGCAGTTGCTCGTGAGCGACACTTCAATATCGAACCCTATCGGCGAGCAGACTCGAGCCGTTTGAGCCCGCGGTTGAAATAACCAAAAGATCGGTAAAAAGCAATGCTGTAGATATCGCTCTCAGAGAAGCGACGTCGATGGTTCAAATCCGCCGCACACGAGTATATTTTGCGTTTTGCTTAACTTCCTTTCTTTTTTTTCTGTTTTTTTCTTTTTCGGACACAATAATCCTTCTCCTGGATTTATACATTCAAAAATAGAAGTATTGACGCCACAAATGAAATATACGCTGCAAGAAATAGAAGTGTATTCGGAGATTGGAAAAACTTTAATTCATAAATGAAAAACGTATACTTTTTTCTATTTCAAGATTATCATTGGCTTCTTTTTCACCCCAAGACTATTCTTAGCAACAAAGGTCGCCACTTCGTTTGTTTATCTCTCGCCAAAAACTATTAAATGTATTCAAAAACCTAAAATAGAAAAAATATTACAGGAATCAACCAACCGAGCGAGCGAGCGCCATTCATCACATCATGCCTACAACTCGCTCTTGCGCGTGCGCGCAATTCACGAGTTAAAAAGGTATCGCAAGTGAATAAATAAATACAAGAATATCCAGGAGTTTTGAAATAATTTAACTTATCACAGCTGCACAGTTAAACGTACCAAAACTTAAATTGCAGAATGTGTATAAAATCCGTTTTGCTTCAAAACCATTTGAAGGTAAAATATCATGAAATTATCATTACACGACGGACTCCAATATCTTTTAAACTTACAGGTGTATACTTAAGTATATCTTTTACGAAGATCTATGTTCCGACCTTAGCAACTACTGTCCTATTTCACTACTCTCCGTCTTCAATAAAATATTTGAAAAAATTATGTACAAACGATTGAATTCATACATCGAATATAATGAACTATTATTTGAAGCCAGTATGGCATCAGAGAGAAATTTTCCACTCAGCATGCAATTTTGGAAATAGTGAATACAGTACAAACTAATATGGACAAGAAAATGTTCACATGTGGTATTTTTCTCCATTTTAAAAAAAGCGCTTGATACTGTCAATCACACTATCCTGCTAGATAAATTGCACCATTATGGGATAAGAGGTATTGTACATGAATGGTTCTCGTCGTACTTGACTAATCGAACGCAAACTTGAACGCATATTGATAATGACTATATTTCATCTAATAAAAACTCGGTACCTGGAGTTCCACAAGGATCTGTGATAGGCCCCTTACTTTTCTTGATATATATTAATGACATTCATCTTTTTAGCAATAAACTTGGTTTTTATCTGTTTGCTGATGACACAAACCTATCATATGCTGACAAAGACTTGAAATCCCTGGAAACCGTAGTTAATAATGAGCTGAAAAATGTTTATGATCGGCTTAATGCTGATAAACTAACCATTAACGGGAACAAATCAAAATTTTGTCGTTTTTTGGCCAGCAAAAAAAGAAAAGAATTAATCATCAGCTATGTATCAGAATTCGGATAACAACAACAATGGATTCACACTTCTTGAATGCCGTGAGATTATGTAAAATTCTTGGGGATGGGTGTACTAATTGACAAGAACTTAACCTGAAGGCCTCATATTGATCATATTGCTTTGAAGATTAGCAAACTAGTCGGTATAATTGCAAGGCTTAGACATCATGTACCTTTAAATACCGTTCTTCAAATTTACCGTTCGCTGATTTTTCCCTACACGCTCTACGGTATAGCTGCTTGGGGCCAGGCAGCTCAGAGTGATTTTAAAAAGATTCTCACCTTACAAAAGCGTGTACTCCGATTGATTTTCTTGTCCAGCAAAATATCTCAAGCTATCCCTCTTTTTATGACTTCGAGTTTCCTACCATTAATATGCTCTATTTTGAAACAATTTCTGCAATAATGCATGACGTTTCTTCTAGCTCTAGACCAAGGAATATTCGCGAACTTTTATTAATTCATGTGATGTCCATACACATAACATGCGTTTTTCTTCCACGGAGAATTTTTATCATGTACAGAAATCTAGATTGCATGTGAAATTTAAGTCATTCTCTGCGTTTGGTTCGAGGTTATGGAACTGTCTAAACCCTGACTTGCGTAAGCCCACGAAAAGAGCATTTAAAAGGAAAATTCATAAGTTGCTTTTGACTATACTTGGGATTGAGGACTATTATGTTGACGCCCATTCACTAATATTGAAATTCAATACCAATGATTATTGAAAATTATAACTGTTGTACTTCGCTCACATCCGTATATATATCACAATTCTCCCCTCTCTACTTTCCAGTCTGCTCTGCCTGTATTATGTCTTGTTTTAACTCACTAGTAATTTTATTGTATTTAATTTGTATGACAACTGTACGTATCTTTTATCTTATAATGTAGGAAACTAATGCATGGCTTATAACTCCAATAATATTGTAGTAATGAAATCTGTTTAGTTTGTTGTAAAATCTCTTTAGTTTATTGTGGTAATGAAACTTCTTTAGCTTGCAATGTGTAGTATCTACTTATTTATTCCTAAACCCTAACCCTCGTATACAGAACTTATTTAATTGAAATTAGCCTGTATCCGTAATTGGATCCTCATTTGTTATCCGCTAAGTTGACTTCGGTTGTCTATCTTTAATAGATCCTTAGTTGGGTTTCATATGGGTTTATAGGCTTCCCATACCCGGTCACCTTGAAAATTAAGTTTCCGGGAGACCACGTCTCCGATGACGTAAATCACATCTGCGATTGCCGTGTTACCAGCATGGTTGTCCTGATAGTGTAGTGGTCATCACACCTGACTAGTAACAGGGGGACGTGGGTTCAAATCCGGTCGGGCAAATTTTCTTTTCAAACATTTATTCTATTGAGTATGATTACTTGGGGTGTACAGGGCTAGGGTTTCCCTGGTATACAGAATATATACTATATATATATATATATATATATATATATATATATATATATATATATATATATAACTAACTGCAGACAGTACTGTTTCGGCCTTCTGGGCCTCATCAGTGCAGTGCTAATGCTAGGAAGTCGTTAGTGGAACTCTCAGGCCAACAAAGGTGGACTGCGCCAGGAGGATCAATAAAGATTCGCAGTCCAAACCTCACAGCAAACACGAACGTAGAAAGTTTAAAAATTGCGAGGATGGACAACTTCTGGCGTCAAAAATATAAATTTTTTTATTAAAAAACGTTTCGGTCAGAGACCTTCTTCAGTTATTTACAACTTTTTGAAAAAAAAAAAGAGCATTAAATAAGATCGAAGTGCTAATGATTACGTAATTACAGATAACGACTAATGTACTGGTGCTAATAAAAAGATAACAAAAAACCTAAGTACAAAGAAAGCAATGGAAAAAATACAAGAGACAAACCCTAAAACTAAGAGATAAGAATACTAAATATATTAAAATGAGTGGCGTAACCAATTGCAAAGAAGCAATGCAAAAAAAGGAGGACCATTTTTAACTACAACTGTAAACCATTACAAAATCCCAAAACAAGGCCTTTGGAGCTCGAAATTAGCAACAAAATCCCTGGGGGGGGGGGGGGCCTTAAATGATACTAATCATAATAAGATCCCTTGGCAGTCCTCTGAGTCCAATGTACACCTAAAAGGCCGACAAAATCCAAGAAAAGGACCTTTGAACGATCAATTAGTAGCACCTAATGTGAGATGGAAATTAATTAGAGCAAATTCTATTTTTCGAATGAAATTCCTTTCTTTTATTCAAACCATGGGGTGCCAAAAAGAACAACTGAGCACTCCAATAAGCCTATTTTATGATTAAAATCCTATCGATCTCTTTAGTGCCGCTAGGGGCCTGTACCTGGTCAATGCATTGGAACGAAAAATCGTCCAGGGTGTGTGGGGTTTTGTTAAAGTGTATCGCTACTTCACAAGTTGTTTTGTTTGTGAGCATAGCAGATTTGTGGTCTCGAAATCTAACTTTAAAGTCGGTAGTAGTAGATCCCACGTATTGCAGGCGACATTTCTTACAAGAAGCAAAATAAATCACATTTTTTAGAATCACAGGAAAGTCTAGAGTGAATGGTGTAATTTTTGTGGTGTAATTTATATCTATATATATATATATATATATATATATATATATATATATATATATATATAACTGCAGACAGTGCACACTGTTTCGACCTATGTGGGTCTCATCAGTGCAGTGCAGACACTGGGCCAAGCTCTGGAATAAACCATTGCCTGGGCGCTACACTTGTGGGACCAAGTGCAGACACGTTGCCATGCGAGAGTGCTCAAATCACAACTAAGGTGATGAGCTTCAACTAAGGTGTAGTCTGATCGTCCGGGTGAGTGTAGTCCTGAGAAGGACTGTTGTCGGTGGCAGTGACTGACGTTTCGACAACCTGTGCGGAAGTCATCATCAGAGTCAAGTGAATGGTTGTTGTCAGTAGAATGTTCCTATTCCAGTTCGTGTGAAATGATCGGTTGGTTTTGCCGTGATGTTATTGGCTGTAAGACTCAAGTGACGTAAGTCGATCGTGATTGGTCTGTTTCGGTCTGTCGGTAAAGCTAGGTTGTTCTTTTTCGGTCGTTTGTGATGTTTATGTCGTGAATGAGTCGTTTGTATGGGGCGGGTAGTTGTTGACATCTGTTTAGGGGAGACATCTGTTTAGTTTATCCGACGAGAACAAATACCTTCACCGTGTTTTTACGAAGAACAACTACAACGACGACTTCATCCGACGAAACACTCACCGACCCACTACCACTACCGAAACAAACGACACCGCAACCCCTACGACTACAGCAATCATACCGTACATAAAAGGTATGTCTGAAAACATCTCGCGCATCTTACTACCCTTCAATATCCGCGTCGCCCACAAACCCATCACCAAACTACGTCAGTTACTAACCAACGTTAAAGACAAAAACGAACCGAGGAACAGACAGAGAACGATTTATAAGATCAATTGTTCCGACTGCCAAGCCTCCTACATCGGTGAGACTGGCAGAAACCTCACAACAAGACTGACTGAACACAGACGGGCGACGAGGCAAGGTGATGTCAGCAATCACATTGCTGAACATCATCGACTTACCAACCACAACATTGACTGGGACTCTGCGCAATGCCTAACCTACAGCACTGACTATTTTCAACGACTGACTCTGGAAAGCTGGTTTACTAACTTAGAACAGACTCCCCTAAACAGATGTCAACAACTACCCGCCCCATACAAACGACTCATTCACGACATAAACATCACAAACGACCGAAAAAGAACAACCTAGCTTTACCGACAGACCGAAACAGACCAATCACGATCGACGTACGTCACTTGAGTCTTACAGCCAATAACATCACGGCAAAACCAACCGATCATTTCACACGAACTGGAATAGGAACATTCTACTGACAACAATCATTCACTTGACTCTGATGATGACTTCCGCACAGGTTGTCGAAACGTCAGTCACTGCCACCGACAACAGTCCTTCTCAGGACTCCACTCACCCGGACGATCAGACTACACCTTCACATGTTACCCCCGGGTTCAAACCATATATAACTGCAGACAGTACTTTTTTTTTCAAATTTTAACAGTTTAATTTATGACATTGTACATTATTGTAATAATGTTCTAACTACATGTCTTTCATGTAGAATAACATTACAATTTTCCACTGGTTATATCTACCTGCATCAATCGTTGTAAATTAAATTCTAAGATACAAGAATCCAAACACAAAAGATACTAACGGTAAGACAAGATGGAACAAAATATTGACTCTAGATGACTCTTTTCTCGCTTTAGCCAGTCTGTGATAACTTTGAAAATTTAATTAAAAAATTGTTAGAATTTTTTTGTTGCAAATTTTTAATTCACCTCAGTTCCAAAAAATACTCCTTTTTAGCTTTGACTTGCAACATTTGTACTCAGAGCCTGAAAATATTCATTACCCTGCTTTTAGCTTATACCATGCATACCAGCAGTAAAGTTCTAGCTGTCAATTTAAAAGCTGGGTCTATGTCTACCGAAACTATGGCAAATTTTGCTGCAATGTCATGTATGACATGAATTAACGCCACATTGCAAAGGAGAAACAGAAATCAGCTACCATTTTTATAATGTGTGTCCAAAGATGGAAATGTTTGAAGTCAACAGACCCTGTAATGCAAGTTTTCTTCTTTTTTCTCAAGACAGAAGTAAAACAGACAATTCAATATACTTTTGAACTTGGCCTGTTTGTGTTATACTTTGAAATCAAATGCACCTATACATCTCAAGCCCTGGTTGTTCTTTCTACAGTTTTAAAAGAAGAACAGGTCATTTTTATCGAGTAACTTTGATTCTCTGTTTGAGAATTCTAACCAAATCCCGGTAATCTTTCTTATTATTAGAAAATTCTGCCTTGGCCTCTTCCATGGCAGTAGGTGGTATGTCTTCTGGAATTGCATCAAATGGCCAGGATTCATTTTCTAAGCTTTTCACTGCTTTTTCCCGCTCAGAAAGCACCTGTTTTATTTCAGCCATTGACTTCTGAACCTTGTGGGTTCTTGTAGGAGAGGGCATTGGATAACTCTGTCTTTTTGCTTCATGCTTTAAAGTCATAAGCATGTTTCTTTCCTATAGTAAAACATACCATAATTTATGAAGGTCTTCATTACTTTTTCCTCTCAGTTCTCCAGCACGCCATTTTCTACCTGTATGAACTTTCTCTTTGGCCAATTCTCCTTTTTTAAATACTTCAGGTGGAAAAAACTCTTCCAAACCTTCGTAATCCACGAAGACAGGATCTCATGTGTAATTCTGCAGACAGTACTGTTTCGGCCTTCTGGGCCTCACCAGTGCAGTGCTGATGCTAGGATGGGGGAGAATCGAGACTGTCACCCCAAACGACCCAACCTTTGTGGTATCGTCTAAGCCATTGTCGACTTTCATATCGTGAGAGACTGGGGCGAATTTTGCCAACGCCGGACAAAATTGCCGGGAAAGTTAAAAGTTATTCTGTGTATATAAGAGCGGGAAGTTTCGTATCCGAAGAAAACTTATGTTTGCAGACATGAATACCTCCAAGAAAGTTGAATCAAAGGGGCCAGATAGTTTAGCAGTGAAATTGAAGTACACTAATTTAGCTGAATGGAGCGTAGGAGATTTAAAATCTGTGTTGACAGAGATGAAACTGAAGGTTGCCGGAACGAAGAAGGAACTTCTCGATCGGCTGCTTGCGTTTGCCAGTGACAACAATCTGTTAGAAAAGAAACTTAAAGGGGTAAAAAAGATTTATGTTTTTCAAAACAAGTATGGATCCAACTAAAATACCTCCACCTTCGTCTGTATGGAGTACAGACCAATCGCTTTTTCCCCTAGTAGACGCGACAACCACAAGTCAATACACTGGATTCAAGAGACAAGGTCGCAAAGGATAATATCGCAAGGCCCAGAGAATCTTTAACTCGTGGAAGATAAAGACAGTTAAAGTTCATGAGAATGGAGAAGTTACTTTTGTAAAGGCGATGATCCTTCTCGAAACAACACATTGCGTGACACTGACCTTCGCGAACTTTCTAGACAATTCCGATCCTTGTAACACACAGTTCACCAAAAAGATCGGACTCAAATGCTAATGTATGAACACCAACAGAAAGAGTTTAAGCATTTGCTAGATTTAATACAAGACACAAAGGAATCCAAAATAACAGTATCACTGCCAAGGTACAACAAGTTAGAACCCAGTGGATTCAACTATGTCTCAGTCAAACAAGGATCAACACAATGGCATGCTTTGAGAGTAGGAATTATAACTGCTAGCAAGACTCCCTATCTGTTGTGTTTTCATGGTCAAAAGGAGTTTGAGCATGCATGGTTCTGTGTTCATAATAAAATTGATGAAAACAAAGTTTCACCAAAGAAATTCAAGAACTTTACTAGAGGGATACAATTTGAAGAACAAGCAGTGAAGTTGTTTGAAGAAATTTCAGGTTCGTAAACTTTTTTAAGTGAATGCAATAAATTAAAGACAGTAGCAGATCAAGGGGTGTCCGGGGAGGCATGCCATCCCCCCTGCCCCCCCCCCCCCTCAAAAAGAATGAGACCCACCGGGCCAAGATACTTTGTTAGTGCTTTTGTCAGCCATTTAACCCATAGGAGAAACTGAATACAAGACAAATGACAATATGAAAGAATATCAGTAATTTTCATGAATCCAGAGTAATAAGGAATGCTTACATTGCAGGTGCTCCAGTGAGAATAAGTGGCTTTTTCTTTCATCCTACTGATTGAAGGTATGGAGCAAGTCCAGATGGCATTGGGCAAACTCTTTTGCTTGAAGTGAAAACCAGAGCTCTCAACAGTCTTGTGCCCTTAGACAATGTTACTGGTCCCCATATCCTTCAGTCTAACTTCCAGGTGGCTTGTACCGATGTAAACATTACCTTTCTAGAATCTTATCTTTCTGAGAAAAACATAGCTAATGTGTTTTTTTTTTTTTTTCAAACGTGACAACCTTGTGATTGATGTTTGTAAGGACATGCTTGACCACATTTTGGAGAAGAAAATTGTTACATACTGGCCACATGAGGAACACAATCTTCTGAAAAACTTGGTAAGCAGGTACTTGGACAAGTGCCAACATTTGAAAGTTTGAGGCCACTCTGATCAGGGACTAATGCAATGTCAAAAACTGTCAAACAAGTTATTTTTCACAAAGAGTAACACATAACAATGCCAGGGATTGAACTGATCATTTAAACATCTAGACTGCATTTTACAAAAGCATGGCCATGTTTAGAATCAAATTGTCAACCAGAACAGTAGCAATATCAATATTGCCAGTGTTGTAAACAAAAGCCATGCTTAATGGACTTAAAAATGATTCACTACTTTACATTTAGCTGCTAAATACATGTATGATTCATTCAAGTCAGATCATCTCAGTTCTTTGTATTAATTACATACAGATTTCTGAACAATCCCTTTTGGGCCAACAGGACTTTTCAAGGTGTTTACAACATGCACAAAGATTTTAAAGTAGTAACCTAGTATATCAATTCGATTCGTGGGCCAACAGGTATTCAAGATGGTCCAGTCTCTCATTCGTCCAATGAAATTTTCGTTGTATATCTTCAGTGTTGCAATGTCAACATTTTTGCTGATGTCATACTGGGAATGAAACTTTAACGGAGGGCGATTATGTAGTAGTCCCTTATGGTGGCACAGGTTTGCAATGTCAAATCCTTTGTCAGTTAGAATGATTTTTCCTTTGTTCACTTTGTCAAGCACTTCATCGTTCAGTGATGTCTTTATCAGATATTGTTCCAGGGTAAGTGTCACTGCAATGGAGAAGACCACTATGGGGATAAATCCAAACAGATGTCTTCCCAGTCGTGTGGTTTTTATATGAGCTGAAGGTGATATTATTTGTATCATAATTCTCTGACTGAGTTATCCAAGTTTCTGTCGCATCTCCTAGAGCCTCTGTTTCCACATAACCAGCATCATAAAATTCCTGTGGAAGGTATGACAAACCCAGGTAATGGTTTGAGATCAAGACATTCAAATACTGTTGATAAGAATATAGCCCATCCAGTAAAGGCTTTAGAAATTGTTGGCACACTTGTTTGCACCATCCTAGCCATAATACCGAGGTGTAGTGAGTGTCTACAAACTGTAATTAAAGCCACGAGTTCAGTATTTGTGTCTAACTTCCTGCTCTTTGTCTCAAGACCTCTACCTTTGCAATCAGGGTATCTGAACTCTTAGTTAAACAAGACGAAGAAAAATTCCTTCACAGCGTTCAATTGAAAGCCTTTTTTTCATTACAAAGAGGATGATTCTAACACCTCGAACACAGTGCCAGTCTCTGGATCGTTTTGAAGTAGTTTAAAGGTTTTAAGAATAATGGATTTGACTGAGTGGCTGTGAGGGTGAAACGTGAGAGTGAACGGAATGCGGTCGGAATTTTCCTTCTTTGACGTTTGTAGTCTAGCAGTCGATCAATAAGTTGGGCACGGTGGTGACCCGCTTTACCAATCCGGAAAATCTTTTACTTTCCGATTTAGAAAAATCCCTCCTCAGCAGGGGCTTAAATTTTTTTCCCATTTCTAAAACAACGGACGAATCCTTAGTTCAACAAGACGTAGAAATATTCCTTCACAGCGTTCAATTGAAATCCTTTTTTCATTACAAAGAGGATGATTCTAACACCTCGAACACAGACACATTCGAAACACATCAGATTCAAAAGTCTAAATGGACTTCCCCAGAGGGCCAGTTTGGATCATTAGATTTTTTCATCAAAAAGTATTGTAACGATATTGACAAACAAATTTAATCGAGATACGAAATTTTCCAATCTTTCTTCTGAAGAGTGGTAGGTGCTTAAAAGCCTAAAAAAAAACCAAAGACATTTTTATCAAAGCGGCCGATAAGGGCGGTGCGGTAGTTGTTTGGCGGACCGACCTCTGTTAAAAAGAAGCTTCGCGACAACTCTGTGATACCTCTTTTTATCAAAAGGTTGACAAAGATCTCACTTTTATTAGTCAAAACATTGTCAAAAATACAATTAACGAACTCATAGCTAAACAGGAACTGCCAGCCACTGCAAAAGATCTTAAAATTCTCAAACCTAACAACCTGGTCGGCCCATCGTCTCGGCCCACAGTTGTCTTAACGAACTTATTTCCAGCTATTTAGACAAAATTATGGCTCCATCGACAAAACTTTACTATCATACATTAAAGACAGCCCACATGCTCTTCAAATTTTTTGCGACTTTAATTTCCTTGGCCAAAACAAACCTCTTTTCACTATGGATATAACGTCATTCCCAATGGCGAAGGTCTTCTGGCCCTAGAGAATTTGTTTCTTTTTTATCAACGCACTCTTAAGGAACCTAGATCTGAAACACTACTTCACCTAGCCGAACTAATGCTTACACTCAATTGTGTTTCATTCGAGGACAATTTTCTCAAACAAACTAATGATGTAGCCACGGATACCAAAATGGGACCCAGTTATGCTACTCTTTTTGTAGGTTTTGTCGCACATCAATTTTTCAGCCAATACAACGGCCCCAAACCCACGGTCGTTACATTGACGATCATATCGGCGCTATTAAGAATTTCATTCCTTTTTCTCAGTTTCTAAGACTTCGTTGCTTATGTAGTGATTACTCTGATTTTTTCGACAAATCAGAGTCATTGTGCCGGTTTTTCTAAAAACGAGGCTACCCAGTTTTAGTCGTTAAAGCGGGCCACCTCTGCGGCCAACTTATTGATCGACAGAAACGTTACAGAAGGAAAATTCCGACCGCAATCCGTTCACTCTCACATTCCGCCCTCATAACCACTCAATTAAATCCATTATTCTTAAAAGCTTTTAAATTACTTCAAAACGATCCAGAGACTGGTACTACCTTTTCGCAACGTCCACTTATTTCATTCAAACGTGACAAAAACATAGGAAACTTTTTGGTCAGAAATTTATTCCAAACTAATGACCAACCTGGCAATTTTAAATGCGCTCGTTCACGGTACAGAGCTTGTCCCTTCATTCACAACCTGAAAAAATATCGGGACCCAAACGATCCATTGAAAATTACTGATCACTTCACGTGCACCTTTGCCAATGTCATCCATTGCATAACTTGCACTTATTGTAAAAAGATATACATCGGCGAAACAGGAAGACGACTAGGTGACCGATTCCGAGAACACTTTCACGACGTAGAGAGGAATGACAATGACGCATCAAAACCAGTCGCTAGACACTTTAATCTATCTTATCATTCTAGGCAGCATATGGAAATCAGCTTTTTAACTCTTCACGGTGGCCAATTTACAATTTCAACTTGGCTGATATAACTTAAAAAAATCTACCTTAACTACAACTTAATAAGCAAATGAAACTGAAAAATAAAATCTCAAGGAAAACAAAAAAACGGCAATAGAGCCAAGTATAGTAAACTATCTTAATTTTTATCAACGCGAACTTGAAGCAAATGACAACTTTTTCTCCCCAATATATTTTAGAAGTAGAGGAAGCTGTCTCATCATGAGTTGTGCTAAGTTCTCCATGCATTATCGAGTTGGGTATTCATCAAGACCTTCAGGGAAGAGAAAAATCAGATATAAGTACTGATGAGGGTCACTTATCCTTTTAAACTTTGACGTCAGTATGCAGATTCCCCATACTCTTCTCTATTCATTTTCATGAACCCTAGAAGGAGAATTTGTGCTTCAATCAGGAGCTGCACGCACCATTATTATTATTTTTTGTCACTTACCTTCACCAAAAGTTTGCATATTCCATCACTGAAATGGTCTTCGTTAACCGCGAAATCTAGGACGAAAACGAGGTCGAACGCCGTGTCTGAACGGTCTGTACAGTCTGTACGGTCTGTACGGTCTGTACGGTCTATACGGTCTGTACGGTCTGTACGGTCTGTACGATCTGAACCGGCGTTTATAGCGAAAAGGGTCAGCTGACTTTTTTATTGCTCCTACGTCGTCTGCGTCACTGATTTCGTCTCCATCATCGTCATTGTCGAATGCTCCTTCGTCAAACTCCTTATTTGCGGCTACCACGTTGTTTTCACTGAATGCAGGAAAAAAAATTGTTAAAGATAACCGTGAGCGAATTGGTTGTTTAAAAAGCTGGTTTAAATGGAGACCTGTATAATCTATAACATGGTCAGATCACAACACCGGGAGCTACGATCCCCACTCTCGGAGAGAAGTGTGTGGGTCCTTTAACTTCCCCCTGCTAATCAGTACAGAGAAGATGCAAGAAACGTCTTAAGTAATCAGAATAATTTTATCTTCCTCGACTTACCTTATAAGGATAGCCATATCCTTGTCCTCTGGGTCTTCCTTGTCGAACTCTCCATCGTTCTCTGTCATGTATTCTTCACTAAAAACATTTAAAATGCAAAACAAAACTATTGCCACTGCGACACAACAAAATAATTGTTCAAATGAGGCCGAGGATCGAATTACATTGTTATCACTATTTCCATGGCATTCTTTCAGAATCGTCAAATATAACTAAGCAAAGCAAATAATTCATTATAAAGTAACTTTTGATTAAATGATTTTTAAAAAGCAGGTTTTTAAAGAGTTAGTCCTCCAAATACGCAAAATGATTAAGTTACGTTGCTTTCGAAGGACATAGTGGTGAAAAATGGGAAGTAAAGATAAGTTCCCGACGCTTCCTCAATTAAAGATAAGTTCCCGACGCTTGCTCAATGAATTGTCATCGGTAGAATTTCCTGATCTCGTCACAATCTAGTATTCTATTCTTCTTCCTGGAGAAACAAGTGAAATTCCATAAATGTAGCACCGTTTTGAAGTCTATTTGGTTGCTCGATTTATTATTTCATTTATAGTTGTTTTTTTCTTTATCTAACTTACCCTTGGGATTTTTCTATTTCAAATTCGTCTGCCATTTTGGTCGACTCATTTTCAGTTTCTGCAACTGAAAAGCCAACAGCGAGTACAAAGCCAAATAAAGCCAAAACAACAGATGTCTTCATTTTGACTTCCCCGTAAGAACTTGACTTCTCCAATGAAGAAAGCTCCCAAAACCACTGCTTTTATGCAACCAAGTCTGGGTGATATTAAAATTGATTTTTCATTTAGATCCCTATATCACCCCATGTCTGATCATGGAATGCAGACCCTTGAAGATCTTTTTTTAAAAATAGACCAAAGAACGGCACTATTTATCCTAAAGGTAAAAATGTCAATGAACCCTCCAAAATGTTCGCCTGTCCTGTAATGATATCATAAGATAAAAAAATATAATTTGAGAATAGTTTATAGTTATAGATTTATAGTTTGATAATATTTCCTCTTTTAAATCCCCAATTATCTCCAAAGAATCTCTTTGAGGAAACAGATATCATTAAATTTAAGTTCATTGAAAATTCCATGAACACATATAATGCCCATATCAGTAGTTCTAGAGAAACCCTGCAAAATCTGTAAAAGAGAAGAACAGTCCAAATTGTTCCCAAGATATATATTGAAGGACCCTCTAAGATCCCCAAAGTTCTAAATATTTAAAGATCCCCAATTTCGATGGAAAAATAAACCAAGTCTGAACTAAATGTAATATTATTTTTCTTTGTAGGAGTTTAATAAGAAATGTATATTTACAAATTCTCAGAAACTTCTACCTGTCCAAAACAATACTGCATACGGGTCATATGGGAAGTGCAAATTCTAATATTGTTTTTGAAGCGAACGTCTTTCTTTAAGCGAGTGGGAGTATGTTTGTTTCACCGACAGGCAGATAAAATACTTCTTGATATCGTTCGTGAACTTTAAAACCACTGATTTTATGGGCATGGTATGTGTGAATTGAATCTATTTTAATGAAAGGAAATTGACGAAAGTGTTGCCATCTGCCAAAAAAAAAAAATTCATACAAATGTCTAGCCTTAGGAAAAGCTGTAATGGAAATGATAAAAAGTTATTTGCTTGAGTTTCAAGTTCTTTACAAATCAAAATTAAATCGTGAATAATTAAGTAAACAGAGATTCGCTGACAATTTCTTCTTCCTTATTGATGTTGGTGCTAAAGTGAAGTGCAATATTAAAAAAATCTCCGGGGAATTCAGTTCTCGCTTTAATTCACATCAAATCTGAAGTAAACGAATTTGGTTTATTGTCGTAGAGTCGTCGTTAAGATTTACTCCTGAGAACCTTTATTTGGGATAACCACTTTTTAAAAGTACGCAGACACCTAAAATGAGAACTCTATTTGCAAGAAAGATGTATTAATTGGATCCTGAAAATATACTGTAATTGATAATTGATTTAATATACCTGCAATTAAACCAATACAGGACTTATGATGTCAGAAGGTTACGGCTTGATATGGTTTATCACGTAGGTAAGGAACCCACGGTGCCGACTACGTGTTTTGCAGACAAATGCCCTTCGTATGATGCAAGATCCTCGCAAGAGATAGCGCTATTTATGCAATAGCGCTATCTACTATCTACAAATGCCCTTCGGTTAAACGAATTTGTTGAAATTTTTTCAAATTAAAAGAAAAAAATGTCTTTACTATGTTCATGTTTTATTTTATTAAAAAATAAAAGGCTTTTTTCAACATTTGAAATTCATGTTTGTGGAGGTATATATTGGCTAGACAATATTGTTTTAGTGTAACAATATTTCATTTCCTTAACAATCTGTCCAACTGCAAATTTTTCTTTCCTTCGATTGGTTATTGTCTATGATATATTTAAAGAGCCGCAAGATACATTGCGGGGAAGGTGGTTGGTCGTACGAATTTCACCATTTATTTTTTTGAAGTCTCTTTTTGTTGTTATGCTTGTTGTTGTTGTGCTTTTATTTTTGTTTGTAGTGCTCACTCGTTGTTAGCGACATTGACGCCAACGAAAAGTGGTCGTCCGATAAGGAAGGAGAGCCGCAATATCACATGGCTTGGTAAATCCACCTTAAAAACGGGGAATGAACGAAAGGAAGCTTTTAAATTTGGAGAGAAGACAAAAAGTGATTTCGCAGAGCCCCTGCTTCACGGCAGTTCGTTGGATAGTACAACAGAAAGTTTCACTCGTTCTCAGTACCTGAGTGAAAAGCCGTCGTATTACACGGCTGACCAGGTCAATTCAAAACTGAAAAGCATGGGATTTGGAAAGAAAACGAGCATAGAGGTTACAAAGGCCCTGCCACACAGCATTTCCGTGGACAGTCAAATCATCTCCTCTCTGACCGACGGACGGGGGAACGTTTACAATCGATCTCGAGCCTAATCCTGTGCAAGGTTTTCGAGTAACCTTTCACTCGCGGTTAGACAAATTTAGAGATACATTACTCTTAAATTTCATCTTGAAATCCCATATTCTTTATGCATATTTTGAACATTGCGAGTCTTATTGGACGTGGAGAGTGACGAATTTATTCGTAGAAGCCGTTGTGCTTTTCCTTTTACGAATCCTTTCTTCGCGTCTGATGAATGGTACGAATAAAAATTCATTGCAATGTCTTCGTCTCTTTGTAATGCGTTTGTCCGTCAAGGGTCGATTCACTGTTAAATCTCTCACTTTCGTACACTTTTGTGTTAAAGAATATAATTTCTGAGTCTGATATTTTAACCATGAATAGTGATTGTATCGTGGTACAAGTACAGAATCAAGATAATACTTTCTCTTGACAGAATGTCTGTCTTACAAATTCTTCTATTTTTGTCTCAGTGATAATACGTTATTCATATTGTTGCAATGCCATTGTGGTATTCTTTGCAGTTTCCGTTCGGTATGTGAGAAAAAGTATCGAGTTCCCGGGTAATAACAATAACAATGGCGCGCAAAGCACACTGGTTAAGAGTGGCCCATGAAAGACAGTCGCCAAAATAACGTCAGTGGCAATTTTGTCTTTCTTTATATAAACTAGACGCATAGTTGCGCGAACTCGGGCTTTCAATATCGCACATCTGGATTTATCTTCAGGGGACTGCCATCGTTACTGGCGTCAAGCAATTTCGTTATTGCCGGTCATGAATAAGTCTACTTGTGTTTATTTTTGTCTGCTGGAGTGTAATAAAAGTTGTTATGGTACTAGACAACAGTCAAAATAATATATTACCATATAGGAGTAGGTTCCAACCGATGCCAAAGGTTGAAATTCAAGGACTTTTCAATGACTTTGAAGGCGAAGTTTTTTAGCAAATCAAAGGACCACTTTTGGAAAGGTTTGCATAAGCAATTTTAAAATTATTTAATATTATCTCTCAGTTTTTCCATGAAAGTACTGTAATTTTCAACTTGAAAATTGCTAAGAAAAAAGCATTTCAAAAATCAAGGTCTAGTCCTCAAATTCAAGTACTTTCAAGGCCTTGAATTTTTTTTATTTTTAAATTCAAGCATTTTCAAGGATTTTCAAGGCTTTTACGAACCCTAAGTAGGTAATGTATTTGCCTTTAACTGCAAGGATAAGGGAATTTTTTATCTATTACTGGTACCGAGTCACAGTTTGTTGCCAAATGTTCACCCAAGGGAAGTTGTCAGAAATCAGTAGATTGAAGCAATATCACTGTTCAATAATTCATAGTGTTTTTAAAAGAAAATCTCTGAATATTGAATATTGCTGATGGCCACAACAAGAGAAGCAGTGCTATTTACAGTTTTAGTATATTAAACAAGGGGCATTTGACATTCATTAAATACCAACAGGGAATACACATATTTTGACCTCTTTGTGGGTTTCAAAATACGTCATACAAAAAACTGAAAATCACATCAAAACCCTCTGCATTCACTATTAGTTCTTACAAGATTTTCGAGAATTGATTTGCTGTCAAACGAATCAGACAATATTTCTTCACTGTAATCACTTTTTGGATCTAAACTCACCAGTTCCACAAACATCAACAGTTTTTGGCAAATCATCTGCTAGTAAATACTTGTTTAAAGATGAATTTTCATATAATCTTTTGCCACACTGGATAATATTAGAAAAGGTGTTTAAATTCCAATAACTGCATGATTTTATTATGGAGTAGCAGAGTGAATAGACAGCCACAGCACAACTCACCTTGAACTTTCTGGTTTCACAGGCATGACACTGAAAAAGGTACTATTTTGAATTTTACTAATTTTAACGCCTTTCAACTCAAATATATCATTTTTATGTATACTCTGAACATAATGTACTAAGCTATTCAGTGATGATACTTCAAGTAGCACAAAAGTAACTTAAGGAAAGCTCAGTTCTACCTTAAATAACCCGGCCTTGCATGATAATCAAATATTTTCAAGCCCATGTTACCTTTACAATAGATAGCAACTGCAGTACACCCCATTGTCAAGGCAAAATTGTTGATATTTTTGGATATAAGTGATTGAAAGGCTCCATCTAAGGAGGTATAGTACTGATATCCTTCTATTGTAGAGAGGCTGATAGTTTCGAAAGAAACTGTTTGGGGCTGCGTCGGTGGGAGTAACGAAATAATTTGGATATATCAACAAAGTTGAAATGGTAAATTGGCCACCGTAACTATTACAAAAGCTGACGTTTCGAGCTAACGCTAACACTCGAAGGGCTAACGCTCGAAACGTTAGCTTTTGTAATCGTTACGGTGGCCAATTTACCATTTCAACTTTGTTGATATATCCAAATTATTTCCTTCTATTGTAGCTTCTTGATGAATTAAAGTTCATAGTCAGTCTCGAACACATTTAAAAGTGTGGATATATCTGTGAACTTGAATTCGACTTATTTCCAATATTCATTATCGACACAAGATCATTAACAGAATTGATTCCTTGTTTGTTATTGTAAATCAAAGAGCATAAAATCATTGCAACACATTGTTGTCCTGAATTTTGTCCAAATACCAACTTATTAGCTTGGCTATGTGGTGCCATTATTGTTTTGCTAGGGTCAATGCAAAAATTAATTGGAGTAGGACCAATGTTTTTCTCTATATCCGAACTCAGTTGAAATTTACAATAGTTTGATGCGTGTGTCTTACCCTTATGAAGACACATGGGTCGATGACAAAAAAACATTGAGAAATACCGACTTGCTTTATGCTTCAATTTAATTATCCTCTGATATAACCTCACAGAATTCAAAAAATACTTCTCCTCATGTTGTGGAACTTTATTTAATCTCACCCTCTTCGTATTAAGCATACAAACATTCTCTGTAACTCTTCTAACCTTCACATAGCGACGTAGCCAAGAGGACTTCGGTACGCTTGGACGAATACACTCAAACAAATTCCTTCAGTTTTCTGCCTTTTCTTCTGCTACGTTTCAGAGTAGCTTCTGGTATTCTACTGGTTCTCGATCACGTATAAATACACGGCTGTATTTACATGTAAACATAATATGACATGACGCGTTTGATATAGTACGTTTCGCTCGATATTCCTCGATAGAGGGCTCACTCGTTAAGTATCGCTCGTAAATTGATCTCTCGTAAAGTTCGCGGACCCACCTGTTTCCAAAACGCTCCACGAGTTTTTGTGTGGGTCTACCGCGAACTGTGTGTCACTTTGTATGTATATTGAGCGTAATAGCCATCGAATTTCTTTCGCGTACATAAAGCAATGAATTGTCCACGAAGGCAGCCATTGCTTAAAACCATGCGCTGTTGGGTTCATTCTACGCATGCGGTTACACTTCACGCATGCGCTGTAGCAGAACTGCGTATTGTGACTGCGCGCAAAAAAAAACAAAACAAACAAACAAAAAATTAAGCCGAACTTTTAACTCGGGCGTTTCCTTCGGAAATCCCTAGTAATAAATAAGCACTGAAGAAAGGAGATTCTATAGGAAATTGCTTGTCCATTTAGTGCTGGCAGATCACGTAATAACGTGTCACACTTGCCCACGATTTGTGTGTTCCACTTTTCTGCGCCAAACGTAATTGACGTTAATTGAGGTCTTAAAATAAACAGATACAAGGAAATAGGAAATCTAAATTTAAACTTCTCAACTTGTACGAAATAAATCCCTGATATTCATGAAAAAACACGTTGATGATCATGGAAAATGTATTTCGTTGAGAAGAGAACTGCAGCGAGAAAAATATAGCTTGCCTCATGAAAGACGTTTATAGCAGAGGAAAGATATGGTGTAGCGCTACGGAAAGATCTGAAGAAATTTTAGAAATATTATATATTTTACTGGGTGTAACTCGCTGATTCCAACGGTGAAATGCTCTCTCTTCGAAGAGAAATGTTTCTTAGGTTTCATGATGCACCAATCAGACTTATGACGACGATTCTGCAAGGAAAAGTTTTGTTTTTATTCACGCGTCGGTGAGAGGCCAGCGTGAAATGATTGTGAATGTGAGATGTTTACCGTGTTCTCCATTGTCGCGGTAAGAACTGAAAACATTATATCTTTGGTGTTGTTAGACACAAAATAATTTGTCTCAAAAGGCATTCGTAACAAATTTTTAACCTGTGCAAATCCTCCCATTTTTTAATCCCTACGCACCAGAAATTTTCTTACCTCCAGAATCCCAAAAAAGGGGCTATTCTTGTGAGGATATTCTTATTCTTACAGAGAGCTTGCCAATGATTTTAGAACGAGTTTAGGAAAACGGTGTTTTCGTTCTTGAAACTGCTTTTCGAAAATTTCTGAAACAGTTCAGCAATTTTGATGGACTAGAAACAGAGTTTAAGCAATATCATTGAAAACCAGATCATTAAAAGAGAAAATAGAAACTAGTATATCTGAAAGATAGTAATGCTGCGGCTGTTGACATTGACATAAGTTACGTAGTGATTCATCTACCTGCGCTTTCCAAGACTTACATTGAGAAACACATCTCTGAAGTTACATACATACATTCGTTAGTTGACTACTCACCATGGGGGCTTTTCAGGGCCAATTCCCACCAATCCTACCCCAGGGGAGGACATCCACTACACAGTAATCTCGTGCGTGGGAAATTAACGTCTTCTACCCCTAACCCTGCAGGAGACGGGGCCTACGGTTTATTCGTCCTTATCCGAGAAGACTAGAATATCTATCCATTTTTGATTATAGAAAGGTAGCAAATTCCTCTCACTTATTTTAAGACCATGAGTATCGGTCCGGCCGCGACCTCCCGCACAACGCAATCCGGCGCTCTAACCATTTGAGCTAACCGGAAGTTATATTCTCCGGAAGAGAAAGTATATTAAAACAGAGAAAATAGCGCGTGCACAAAAGAAAAATATTGCTTTTTGTTACACAATCTCATCCGGCATTGCCAAACTTCCAGAACATACACATGGGGAAATGACATCTTAAAACTAACCCTTATTATTACATTAGGAAGGAAAGTCATCAAGATATGTCCTAATACGAGCTTAATTCTTAGGCTGAAAATTTTAAATCGCTAGCGAATGGCAGGAGTTGCAGAGGCGAAATGAACACATCGCTCAACTGCCATTTGCTTTCCGCCTTACCAGTGTGTCGACTTACTCAAGGTAGATTGAGCAAGTGACTCCTTTTATTGCTCTAATTCGACTGTCCTTCATTCAATGATCAAGATAATAGATTTACCATAAAATACTCTCGACTAGTTAATTTGCCTTTACTTAGGAAAGTAGATTAACAACATGATTAAGTACAGATAAGAATGCCCTTGCAGTAGTAACACTGTGTAACGCAATACACTAATACAATGAATATATGTAGTTCATATATTTTGAACTGCGGTATTAGATACGAATGATGCACGATCCTCGCAGTAGAGAGCGCTAACTACGAAATAGCGAAAATCAGACCTGAAAAAAATCAGGCCTGTGCGGGATTCGAACCACTGACCTCTGCGATATTAGTGAAGCGCTCTACCAATTGAGCTAACAAGCCAACTGGGAGCAGGCCGTTAAGTTGATTCGTAATAAACCCGTGATGATAAATCAAATACAATGAATATATGAAGTTCATATATTTTGAACCGCGGTATTAGATACGTATGATGCACGATCCTCGCAGTAGAGAGCGCTATCTATGCAATAGCGCTATCTATGCAATACACTAAACACGACAATCATCGCGCAGTGCACTCTGGTTAAAAGATACAGTGCATTCTGGTAAAAAGTGATGAACTCGAGAATTCGCATCCCCCATATTCTTTTCCAATCCTGATTATGATGCTGCTCGCTCACTATGCTCATTGCGCAGCAAAAATCCACCTCAACTATAACCAAAAAATTAAACCAAACGAAAAAAATAATCAAACCGTTAAACAAAAACAACAGAGCCAGGTGTTAGTGAACTGTCTTTATTTTCATCGACGCGAACTTAAAGCAAATCAAGACTTATTCTTCCCATTATATTTTAGAAGTAGAACAAGCTGTCTTATCATGATTGGTCCTAAGTTCTCCATGCCTTTTTAAGTTGGGCATTCATCAAGACCTGTAGGGAAGAGAAAATTTAAACATGGCTTCTGATGATGGTCACCTTTTATCCTTTACACTATGAAATCAATATGTATATTGTCTATACAATTTGGAGCTGTAGACAGCAATCCTCTTTTTCTTATATTTTTCTATTCCACTCACCTTCATCAGGCCTTTGTTCATTCCATCATCTTCGTCAACCGCGAAACCTACGACGAATCCTAGGTCGAATGCGTACGCGTCTGGGCCGTCTGGGCCGTACACGCCCTCTGAACCGTCTACGCCCTCTGAACCGTCTACGCCGTGTGAGCCGGCGTCTAAAGCCAAAAGGGTCAGCTGACTTTTCTATTGCTCCTACGTCATCTTCGTCACTAACTTCGTCTCTATCATCATCATTGTCGAATGCTCCTTCGTCAAACTCCTCTTCTTCGTTTACCATATCGTTTTTACTTAGAGCAAGAAAAAATAACTGTATTTATTCATTTATTTGTTTATTTATTTTTCATATGTAGAGAGGCTGACTCGACTCAGCATTTAAGCTGGCTTAAATGGAGGCCTGATAAACATTAATAAAGCTACGTATGATGCACGATCTTCACAGTAGAGAGCGCTATTTATGCAATAGCGAAAATCAGACCTGAAAAAAATCAGGCCTGTACGGGATTCGAACCACTGGCCTCTGCGATACTAGTGCAGCGCTCTACCAAATGAACTAACAAGCCGACTGGGAGCTGGCCGTTAAGTTGATTCGTAATAAACCCGTGATGATAAATCAGATACCATGAATATATGAAAGTTCATATATTTTGAATTGCGGTATTAGATACGTATGATGCACGATCTTCACAGTAGAGAGCGCTATTTTTTTTCAGGTCTGATTTTCGCTATTGCATAAATAGCGCTCTCTACTGCGAAGATCGTGCATCATACGTATCTAATACCGCAGTTCAAAATATATTAACTTTCATATCTTCATTGTATCTGAATTAACAAAGCTAGACCACAATATCATGCAGGAGAGGGAGCATACGGTTTAGTGCCGTCATCCAAGAAGTCTAACCATTTCCTCAAAGTACCTTCTGGACATTGCCTTATCATCGTCCTCTAGGTCTTCCTCATCGAACTCTCCGTCGTTCCCTGTTATGTATTCTTCACTGAAAACATTTAAAATACAAAGTAAAATCCTTGCCACTGCGACACAATTCAAAACTGCTAACATATTAAAAGAAAAAAACATTTTCAAAAGTCTAATCATAAGAAAGCAGTAAATAAGCTTAATTGTTCAAATGCAGCCGAGGATCGAGTTGCAGTGTTCTCATTGTTTCCATTCCACCACTTATAGTTATTTTTCTTTATCCAACTAACCCTCGAGGTTTTTCTGCTTCAAATTCATCTCCTATTTTGGCGAACTCATTTTCAGTTACTGCCAATGAAAAGCCCTCAACGAGTACAAGGCCAAAGAAAGCCAAAAAGATAAAGGTCTTCATTTTGACTTCTCAGTTGGAAGTTGCAATTGACTTCTCCAATGAAGAAAGCCCCCCAAAATCACTGCTTTTATGCATCCATTCTGGGTGATATCAAAATTTATATTTCGTTCAGATCCCTATATCCCCCAGTATCTGATCTTGGAATGCAAACCCTTAAAGATCTATAAAAAAATAGACTCAAGAGTACTCGTCTGTCGTATATTGATGTTATTAGACAAATTACGTAGTTTGAGATATTTACTCACTTAAATTCCAATTATTTTTAAAGCTTTCATTTTATTGGTAGAAACACGTGAAATTAAATGCTCGGCGATAACGAAAAGTAATGGTAATGAAAAACTAAAATGATTTACTCTAACATGTCCTACTTAGCTGGATAGTTATGCAATTTGTGCAGAAGGATTAAGCTGGATCAAGATTGTTTCAGTATGCCACTTATACATGATATTAAGATATTCACAGTCGTTCCTACTATTTTGTTTGTCACGATCCTCATTTCATCCAAAATCTGATCTTGGAAGGTTGACCCTCGAGAATCTGTAATAAATAGACTAAAATACGTTTGTTAAACTTAAAGATCTTGTATTGAGTCCGTTGTGCAATGATTTTAAAAGATAAACCATAAACAGTAGTTTGACAATATTAACAATCATATGGTTTTGAAGTAATATGGATTTTAAGAAAAAAAAGCACCCATTCTGCAATTGACGTTCTTGTACGTTAAACTATGTAACTTTAATATTAAGTTAAATGATTTCAAAACTCAGGGATTTTCTTTTATTCATCTGTGCAGCAGTTATACATGTTTTCTGTATGTATCGAAAGTAAAGGGCTCATTAAAGATTTTAGGAGTTTTTTTGTAATCACGAGTTATATGACAACACAATTAAACTAAAAATTGGGTGATGGAGTGTAAATTACTTGAAATAGAAAATATGTCTTGTTTCCTTGAGTATGCAATTTTCTCACTCACGTGTTTCTAACAAAGCAACGAAAATACCCAGTTCCTAGATTGATTGTTAGCTCAGTTGGTAAAGCACTGCACCGTTATCGCAGTGGTCATGGGTTCAAATTTCGTAGAAGCCTAATTTATTTTTTAGGCTTATTTTTGCTATTGCTCAAATAGTGTTCATAACTGCAATGATCCTCTTCGTTTATTCATATGCAGTTCAAATACATGATATATTCATATAATCACAGTCGTTCAGTATATCACTTAGATAACCAAAATACGACCATTCATTTGCGTACACATTATTCCTACCATCTGATAAGGAATTTCCAATACTTTATCAATTTGCAACATAAGAGAGCACAATATGTGGCTGTGTAATCAGCGACTCCTCGTGCTCTTCCCAAACTTTATTTACATCCAGCATCCGATTTTTGGGCCGTGCTCGAATCGCACTTTTTCCAAACTAATTATAGCTAGGGAAAATTAGGCCTTGTTTAGTGCGAGTTTAGATTTGTTGCCGTGAAACCTACTAACTGCGTGTTGAGATTCCAAATGTAATCTAACCGTTGGAAAATTGCTTCTAAATGTGGTAATGATATGAACATAGATGCGGCCATTTTGAAGAAAACTCAGTAGCCAGAATTAAGATTCATAATTCGGAAACTCATCACGACAGCGTGTACTTAAATAACTTCGGACTTTGAATTCATGTATAGTCTTTAAATTCTAATTATCAAAGAATGCGGACTGAGTCATACTGAACTAACTGAAACTGACTGACCAACTAAACTAAATAGCATCGCTTTTGTTGGATAATAATGTTTCCACCCCTCAAAATACCCATCAAAATACAGCGTACACCTAAATAACTTCGGAAGTTGAATTTATGTATAGTCTTCAAACTGTAATTATCAAAGAATGCGGAATAAGTCATATCGAACTGACTAACTAATCGAAACTGACTGACCAACCAAACTATATAAAATAGTTATGACAGTTTAAACGCAGGTTAAGTCCTTGAATTTCATGTTTACTTTTTAGAAGGGGAAGAGCAAATTCTTAGATGACTTCTGAACCGTGAAAGTGATTTTATCTTTGTCTCACAAACAGATAGATGAAATATTTCTTGATGTCATTCGCGAACTTTAAAACCACTGATTATATGGCAGGGTATATGCTAATTAAATCTAATTTAATGAAATAAATTGAAGTATTGCCATTTCCAAACAAAAAAAAGAAGAAATTCAACGAGTAAACGCTATAAAACTTTAAGTTTTTTACCGATGACATCTATACACAACAGAAGAATATTTACTAGGACGATTCACTTCGATTTTGATAACTCTTTAAGAACGTCAAGTGTATCTTTCAGCCATTCTATTTTTACACATTTTTGGCGGTAGACATTCCTTGATCAGATATTGGTTGACGTGGGGTTCTGAACCACTTGGGAAAACCATTTTTAACTGAAGGACTAAGACACTTAAATTGATAATTCTATTTGCTAGAATGATGTATTAAAGAGATGTTGAAAATGTATTGTAATTGATAATTGATTTGATATGCCACGAATTAATCCAATACAAGACTTATTGATGTCAATAGGTTACAGCTTGATACGGTTTATCATGCCGGATCACGTAGGCTAGGAACCTATAGCGCCGTTTGCGTATGTTTGCAAGCAAATGCCGTTTGGTTAAACGAATTTCCTGTTTTTTCTTTTTCCAAGTAAAAGATAAAAATGTCTTTTGTCTGTTCATGTTTTCTTGTTAAATAAAAAAGTTTGTTTAACATTCTTAATTAATTTGTGTGGAGGTGATAGTTTATCATACCCCAAACGAGACGATATTGTTTTTACTAGCTAAAAACTAATTATTTTCATCAAAAATCTCTAACCGCAATATTTTTCTTTTTTTTTTTCCGCTATGATATTTTTGACTCTAGGTGCCTTTTGATTGGTTCTTACCGGTGATATATTCAAGGAAAGTCGTGTAAATAACATCAGTGGCAATTTTTTTCTCTTTCTCTCTACAAACAGACACACACATATATATACATATATTAAGAAAGGAGCAGTGTTTGTTTAATAAAATGGCAGATCATGTCAAAAAGTTGTAAGTGTCACACTAGCTTTTCCACGACTTGCGTGCACCTTTTCTGCCCCAACCGCATTCGACGTTACGTGAGGAAACAGGAAATCTTAATTTAAACTTCTTAACTACCACGTAATACATATATCGAATCGCATAGCTTAAAGTAAACGCGCGCTCTGATTGGTCAATACGTCAACCGGAAGAGAGGGTACTTAGCGTGAAATCGCACTGACGCATAAAGCGATATCATAAAGCGATATCGCTGACGTGAGTCGCGAGCAAGAATTATTGTTACGAATGTAATTAACGTAAATACAACTAGTGCTACGAAAATATGAACAAATATGAAAAAATTTATAGAAAACGACTGTCTTCCAAGTTTTGAATTGAAATTGAAATTTTTAGAAAATTGGAGGAAACCACTCACGCTCTAAAGTACGAGAAAACGTATAGCAAAAAATCAAAATGCCAGAGACGAGGGAAGAAAGCCAAACGACAGTTCTCGCCGAGGAAAACCAAACAAACGTTACGAAAGAAAACCAAAACAGGTATCAATGCAGAAAAGGGTCGAGCATCTCTTCCCGAAATCCAAACCACTGTAGCCTATACAGACGACGAACTGGCCTCTTTTAGATACAACATGGTTTCAAAAAACACTAGACGGCAAATTCGCAAATTCGAGTGGTCGCAAAACTGTCATCCAAGCGCTCAGTGATGATTTCGACCCAGTGGAGATATCAGAGCTCACTGGCCTCTCCAATCCGGAATCCATATCCAGATACAGCCATAATCCTCTGGAAAAACAGCGGCGAATGTCGAATAAGTTCGCCGGTTTCAACCCACGGCAAGCACGACAACTACCTACGGCTATTCAAGTCATGCTTTACGGGAGATTGTTCTCAATAGGTCAGCCACGCCAAGCAACAGAGCAGCTGCTAGTGACCTTGACAGCAATGCCAGTCGTTCTAGTTACCTGATGGCAAGAGCAGTTGGCGGAATGTTTACTGGAGTAACTTTTAATAACTCTCCAGTAAATATTTCCATAAACTTTCAGTCCAGCATTGACACCAACGAGCGACTCCCTGCGATGAAAGAAAAACAGTTAAAATTGTGACTTTTGACTGAACTGTTTTTCGCCAGAGTTTACCAAGAAATTCCAGTCTTAATCATTATATTTTGAATACACTTTTTTTCACAACTGTAAAGCACTTACCGGTTTTTTGTAGATCTTGCTTTGATACCGGAACGCTTGAAATTTTCATTTCGCTTGAGGATTTGACCATTCAGTTGTTGATTGTCGGCGCCACGTTCTGCCAAGTTGAGTGGTAGCAGGCAAATCTCTGTCTTAAATAACTCCGTATTGTGTAATTTTAGTTTTTTTTAGTGAAGATTGTAAAATGTGAGGCACCGCTTTCTCCACGACTTTGAAATAAAAGTGGTTTTCATTCTAAAAATATCTTGTTCCCTCTATTCGCTAGATATTGGCACCTGACTTTGAAAGGGTTTCCATCGTTTGCGCGCTGGCGTGGCGCACAAAAATACAAAACATCTGGTTTCGCGAAGTGATTTGGTGGCTTTAGCTATGTGATGCAAGAAAAATTCACGAGGTACAATTAAAATTGTCGACGGTTCAAACGTGAGCGACTTACCTTGCTTTCCATTCCCTTAACGATGACAGCTCTGACAGTTGACTTTAAAATGGCCTTCTTAAGGGCGCGTGTACGGAATAAAAACAAACAATAACGTTGTCGTTTTAATTTCTTGTTTTCTTATTTTTATTCTGTTATGCGATTCAAGAAAAATTCACTACCTGACTCGTCAATTCCACGTTAAATTTCACTTAAAAAAATCGATATCGCACTCATCGCTTCGCGATTCGTGCGATATCGGTTTTTCGCGTGAAATTTAACGTGGAATTCACTCGTCAGGCAGTGAATTTTGCTATACTATCAGACGTTTTGTTGTGTAGCATCGCGGAGTATTTTTGCGAGTTGTGCCGTATTTTGAAGAGCCTGTAGGGCGAGTCAAAATCCAAATAACGAGTAAAAGTACTAAGCGATACTAAACAACAAAACGTCTAATAAGTTATTTATTATCCAACACGCCAAACTGTAATTTCAGTGCGGGCGAATTTCGCGGATATTTATTTACTGGGAGTGCGTGACAGAAGTATGCGAAGCGGAACGGAATTGGCGCGTTGTCGTGTTGCTGTTTCTTTTTACTTCAATAAATGAAGACATTTCAAGGTCGTCTAGCTGTTTTTCTTCGTTCGATTAATCTAATAAACTTGGACGTATATTTGCCAGCCATTCTGACTCTTCGTCGTCAGAAATATGATTCAAATTGTCCGCCATTTTCTTTTTTTTTTTTTTTGTAATTCTTCGCTTGCGCGATGCGAGAAAACCTGTTTAACCGCTACTCTACAGTAGAAATACCGCGTGATATTTGTACTCGTCTATGGCGTTATTTGTACTCTACGAAGTGTATTTGGATAATAAATCCCTGATATTCGAAAAACATACATCCATGATGACGGAAAATATTTGCGGTTTAGAAGAGACGATGATACATTGCAGTGAGAACAAAGGGGGCCAACACAAGCGACGTGTCTGGTCGTTTGTTCGAAATATAAAGAAATGTATGGGAGAATATTGAAGAATCGTGACATCGTAAACTTATATCAAGGAATGTCTATGTTAAGGCACAAAATAAATGTAAACCTACCTCACTTCTGTGTATTGTCGTTTCTGTGGTACTAAATGGCAAATTTGAGCGAATTGGGAGATTTTGCGTTGAGCGTTACTTTATACTTTATACAGTAAACTAAGACTCAATGCAAAATCTACCAAATTTCAAATTTAACAATTTTCAAATTTACTGATAGAAACACGTGATTATAAATACTTGACGATAATGAAGTGTAATGATAATGAAAAGCCAAAATAATGTGAATTGTACTATAAATTCGACCATGTCCTACTTAGCTGGATAAGCAGTTATCCAATACGTGCACGAAGATTAAGATAGATCAAAATTGTTTAGGTATACCACTTATATATGATATTCAGATATTCACAGTCGTTCATTCAGTTTTTCGTCGCGATCCTCATTTCACCCGATATTTGATCCTGGAAAATTGGCCTTTTGTCAGAAATCTGTAAAAAGAAAATCGAAAGATTTCAGAATACATTTGTTGGACTTAAAGATATTGGGTCCATCATGTAATGATATTATCAGATAAACCATATAATTTGATTATACTTCAATCTTATGGTTCTGAATTTGAATGGATTTTGAGAAAAAAAAACACCCATTCTGCAATTTACCTCAACGTTAGTTTAACTATGCAGCTTTGATAAGTTAAATAATTTTGAAACGCATGTATTTTCTCTTATCTATCTTTTTAGCAGTGATAAATTGTTTTCTGTATGTATCAAAATTAAATGGCTTATACAACATTTGTTTTGTAAACTCGGGTTGTGCGGCAACGAATTTAAACTAACAATTGGGAGATGGAGTGTATCGCGGAGGTCATGGGTTCAAATTCCGTACAAACCTAAATTGTTTTTTTTTTTTTCAGGCATATTTTCGCTACCGCTTAAGGTGGCTCACAATAGTTTTAGGACTGGGTTCTAGCTGTGCGAATCACGCGCGTCACTCGCGGGATTTTAAAAAGCCATGGAGGAGGTAAGCAAACATGGCGGCGCGTAATTTTTTTTGCCGAACTCTATTCACGTCTAGTATTCAGGGTAAATCGCATTTTTACGAAACTTTTAGCCGCCAAAAGTATTTATTTGTACTATTAGCTAAAGAAAATATTGCTGGCCGATCGGCATATGTTGTGCCGAGAAGAAAATTTAATAGTTTTTATGTACGCGCTGCGATCGATTGTGAAGACCCTGAAGTGGACTCCGAAATTCTCGAGACCAAACCAAGCACACTTTTACTCCTTTATCTTTCCTGGGGCGGCTTTATATGTGGCTTTAGTTTACTTAATCCATCGGTGGTCTATGCCGGAGAAAATGACGAAAACTCTGTCTGTGCCAATTCTGGTCGCCATAAAGGTCGTTTTGCGACGAAAAGACGCTTGAGCGTGTTGAAAAACCTTGCAATGGTAAGTGAGAAAAAATCTCAGGAAAAACAAAATGATATGGAGGAAGAGGACATTGAGCCCCCCCAGGAAAACAGTGACTAGGTCAAAACAGGTAAGTTCTTTTTTGGACCAGTAAATTGTAACAAATAAAATTGAAGATATCGCCGTTTCTTTCGAGGATTTCAAAACTAATCATTCTCTATTCATAGCAAAACATAGAGGAAGAGGACGCTCAAATGTTATCAGGCACACGAACCGTCAGCATGGAAGTGCTAAAAAATGACCTCAAGTCTTGTTTACATTGTCAAGCAGGTGAGGAAGACTTTGTGGACTTTTTCAATTGTAAAAATAGGCCAAGGAATAAACTGTTAGCATAAATATTGAGTTCTGCATGTACAGAAGTTGTTGTACAAGTTGTTTTCCTTCTGCAACCATTATGAGGCTTTATGAACAATTACTGTATTAAATATTTACTGCTTGGAGAAAAACTATAATACAGTCAGCTTCCTTTCCAGAGTGCACATTCAATATTTCTTTCATCAGAGCACAATAAACAAGTCCCCCCTTTTGTATTTCATCAAGAACAAGAATAACTATATGTAAACAAATGACCACTGAAGTCAGAGAAATACTATTTTTCTTTGGCTTTAAAGTTGTATTTACCTTTTCTTAGATTCAAAAGAATGATTTCAAACAATAGAAAACTAAAAATTAACTTATCAAATTATTGTAAGAGAATATTGTACAGCATAGTCATTTTAAAAATGTAATCATATGCCTTATTGTCAAGGTGCAAAAGAAATACTTCGAAATTTGTTTGCTACTCGTTTCAAATTTTTGACAAATGTGTGGCAAAACTCGTTAAGTGTATGAACCTTTTAACACTCTATATTGAATGGTCTTTTTTAGGTGTGGGATTAGACATTTCTCATGATCTCTCTCCTCCTAATTTAGTTAAGATTTGTTATTCAAATCAGACTTATTAACCAGTCTGAACCAGTCTACTGTTTTATCCTGCCTCCAATAAAACTAATTAAACCAAATGAAAGTGAAATGACAAACAAACAAATTTGGTTTCCAGGTCCACTGTCTTTGTACAACATGGTTGGTGAAACAAGAAGTGGGCTAAGTAGTGTCTTCAACATTCAATGTTCCAAGTGTGGAAAAATAAACAATGTTCATACATCTAATCATCACAGAACAGGTGGCAGAGGGCCAAAAGCCAGTGACATTAATTCTAGAGCAGTTCTTGGCTTCCTTCATATTGGAGTTGGACAAACACAACTGAACAATTTTCTGGCTACTTTAAACATTCCAACAATGAAAAGCCAACTGTTCAAAATGCGAGAAAGGGAAATAGTTAACAGCATTGAAAAGGTAGCAAAAGGAAGTTGTGATGTGTATTTAGAACAGGAAAAGGAAAACGCAGAAAAATCTAACAATCAGGGGGAAGTAGATAGTATGCCGGCAATTGCAGTCTCGTACGACATGGTTTGGACGAAAAGAGGCAAAGGGCACAACTCACACACTGGTCACGGAGCATCAATGGGTTTAAAAACGGGAAAGGTTCTGTCTTATGCAACGAGATGTAAAGCCTGCAGAGTATGTGAATCCAGCAAAAAATCAGGAAAAGTGGCCAAAACACACGACTGTAGAAAAAACCATGTAGGGTCCTCGAAGTCCATGGAGAGTGATGTAGCAGTTGAGCTCTGGACTAATGCCCTTAACAGTGGAACCCAATTCAGTACATATGTTGGGGATGATGATAGTACCACTATTGCTGATATTTTAAACAAAGTGCCATACAAGGTTGAAAAGTGGTCAGACACAATACATACCAAACGTTCTCTCACTACTCGTCTTTACAATCTGAAAGATCGCTTCAAAAATCCGCACTGTTCAACACTAAGTAACAAAGTAATAAGTTACTATGCAAAATGCTTCAGTTATGCTGTAACTCAGAATGCTGGAAATCCAGAATTTTTAAAATCAAGTATCAACTCCATAGTACCACATTCATTTGGGGAACACAGTTCATGCAATATATCCTGGCGTGGTTTCAAAAAATGTCCTGAGGGATACAAGCACACAGAACTACCTAACGGCAAGAATTTACATGGTGAGCCCCTGAAAAATGCCCTAACCAACATCTTTTCAGAATATGCCACTGATACTGTTGTCAAGAAGCTTTCCCCATGTGCCAACTTTCAACGGAATGAAAGTCTAAATAATACCATAGCAACAAAAAACCCCAAAACCCCGGTATTACGGAGGAAGTGTAAGCAATGACTTTAGAGTAGCCTGTGGTGTGGCCCAAAGAAATCTTGGCTATGGCTATGTAAGTGCAGCATCAGAGATACTGAATATCGAACCTGGTTATTTTTGTACATCACATAAAGATCTGATGGACAAAAAAGTGTTAAGTGACAAAAACCGGAAGGCTACAAAAAATTTCAAGTATAGGAGAAATCAATTACGGGGTCAGAAATCCAGTCAAAATAGTCAAAAAGAAGCTAAGGAGGGGAAAACTTATGAAACTGCAGTTGCTTTGAATCTGGATACAAGTGTCAATCAGCCTTCACCAAGAACTCACACTCACACTGAACATCTTTTGGGAAACATTTCTGATAATGAGCTTCATGAGTATGAAAAACTAGTACCATCCTACTATGCTCAACCTGATCTGCCAAATCTGACTTATGATCCAAACCAAACTTACACTTTTGTTGTTTTTGACACTGAGACTACCTGCACCGGGAAAAATGCAGAACTCTGTCAGCTGTCCGCCATTCATGAATTTCAAGCGTTTTCAAAGTACATTCTACCAACAGGAAATGTGAGTACTGGAGCTTCACGAGTGAACAAACTATCTTTTCAAAATATCAATGGAATCAGAAAATTATTGAAAGAAAACCAACCGGTGGAAACTGTCTCTCTTGATAAAGCGCTTCAGGAGTTTCACACCTTTCTTAGTCAAGTAAAATGTTCATCCCAGAAGGAACCTTGTATAGTTCTAATAGGTCATAATTCATCAACATTTGACACTCCAAAACTTCTCCAGAGAAGCGACGAAAATTTTCGCAGCAAACTAAGCAACCTGAATGTTTATTTTGGCAACAGTCAAATCCTTGTCAAACATCTTTTGAAAGATAAACACCCGGCATTGCAACTCAATGAATCGGCATCTTGCAAATCAAACCAATCAGCACTTTACTCACATCTCTTTAATGAAGAATTTGAAGCCCACGATGCCTTGGAGGACGTTAAGGCACTTGAAAAAATTCTGTTTCATTCTACACTTCAACTGAACAAGGAAAAACTCGTGAATTGTTCTGGAGTTATTGGTGTTGAACAAGCAATTGCCAGCATGACGTATTTGGATCGACGCCATGAAATTCTTCAGACATTCAGCGGAAGACTTTTCGACCCCAGGGACGACAGTGGTGCAATAAAACAATTAATGGCTCAGAAGATTGCAGGAAGTGGGCTTTCCTATTCACATCTCAAAGAGTTATATTTAAAGTTCGGAACAAAGGGGCTGCTTGCGATCCTCAGCATGCCTCCTTCCCAAAACACAGCGAGGAAACCTCGTGTCACTCGAACAAAGCGTATTCTCGATGCCATTGCAAACCACTTTCAGGAAACATTTCCGAAAGAAGAATAGTTCCTTTGGTTCCATTGTTGGTAAATTGTAACTTCATGTGTTTCCATTTAACCACATTTAAACTGCAGAAACTGGCCAGCACGTGTTGTGCCTCTGGAGGTGCTTGATGACAATGTACGTACCTCGCGTAACATTAGCCAGATTTAAATGACCGAAATTCTCCAAAACGTAGCAACGAAGCAAGGTTGTTAACGGCACTTGAAAAATAATTTACAGGTCCACTTTAACGACTAATTAAGCTGATGAAATCGACCGAAAATCGAGCGAGTGACTCTTCGAAACAAATCAAGGTTTTGACCAGCGGACAACGTATGCGCATGCGAAAAGCGGGATCTTGTAAAGGCCAGATTTTGGAAACGCGCGAGACGCGCGTGGATTTTCTTTAGACGCAAAGTGAGTTATTTAAAAAACAAGTCCGGTGACCCCACTATTTTACTTTAAAATTGGGTAGTGTGGACTAAGAGAAAAGTACTGGTAAAATTTAAAAAAATTCTCTGGACCGGATTTATAGCCAATCAAAAATTACGGTTTTTAGCAATTACATAAAATCTGCTCCAGAGATTTTTTTTAAACTCTCTATGATTGCTTCCACTTCCATGTAAAATTGGATAAAATTAAGAAAAATAGGGGTCACCGAGTTAATTTTTGCGCTATTAGCGTTAGAAGCTCCATGATGGCTCTTATTTACAACCATATGCTGTTGCTATGGTAACAGCTGATGACGCCACGTGATTATGTTTTGGTTCACTGATGATTGAGCTAGTAACTGTTACCAAGAAAGTGTAAGAAAAATTATCATTTTGTTTTATTGAATCCCTCAAATGTAAAAGTGCTCGAAAACCTAAAAACTATTGTGAGCCACCTTAAATAGTGTTCATAACTGCAATGATCATCTTCATTTATTAATCTGCAGTTCAAATACATGATATATTCATTTATTGTCCTGCCGCACTCCATAGAGTACCTGTAACGCCAAAGACGAGTACAAACATCCTGCGGTAGGTAGGTAACTTTATTTCAACTTGGGTTGTTGCTTCTGATTAGGCCCCTGGCAATACATGCTAATATACCGAGCAACACCCACCCCTCCCACCCCAGGGGAGGACGTCCAGCACACAGTAATCTCATGCGTGGGAAATAAACGTCTCCTACCCTTAACCCTGCAGGAGACGGGGCCTACACTTTATTCGTCCTTTTCCGAGAAGACTAGAATATCTATCCATTTCTTGATATCATAGAAAGGTAGCAAATTCTCTTCACTTATATTAAGACCATGAATGTTGGTCCGGCCGGGGCTCGAACCCTCGGCCTCCCACACAACACAATCCGGTGCTCTAACCAATTGAGCTAACCGGTATTTGTACTCCAAATAACCGGTTGGACAGGTTTTCTCGCATTGCGCAAGTGACTAATTAGAGGTTACAAAATAAAATTAAAAAAAAAAAAAATGGCGGACAATTTAAATTATTTCCCTTAAGACGAAGAGTTGGAATGGCTGGCGAATATTGATCCAAGTTTATTAGATAAATCGAACGAAAACAGTTAGACGACAATGAAATTTCATCAATTATTGAAGAAAATAAAAACAGCAACACAACAACGCGCCAAATTCGTTCAGCTTCGCATACTTATGTCACGCACTCCCCGTAAATAAATATCTGCGAATTTCGCCCGCACTGAAATACCAATTTGGCGTATTGGATAATAAACACCTTGTTAGACGTTTTTGTGTGTCGTATCGCTGGGTATTTTTACTCGTTATTTGTATTTTGATTCGCCCTACGGGCTCGTAAAATAGTGATTGCACAACTCGTAAAAATACTCAGCGATACTACACAACAAAACGTCTAATAAGATATATATTATATATATATATATATATATATATATATATATATATATATATATATATATATATATATATAATAGATATATATATATATATATATACACACACAGGATGATGAGTGGCCCCCTGATGAGTGGGCAACCACGAAACAGGCTTGTCGAGATGAAAGTGTAGTTTATTTTTGTCTTTCCTTCACAAACATATATATATATATATAAACTTAAAAAACCTTATCGTCGAATCGGAGAGTGCTCTACAATCATGGAGCTTTGTAAACAATTGTATAGGGAAATAAAAATTAAAAAACTTTGCACTACAAATCTGTTTCGAAAGGGTTAAAAAGTCCTCTCTCATCAGGTGCATAAAATACTGGTTTGACTAACGATCCTTTTTAAGATGGTGGTTTAAGCATGCCTTAACACATATTAAGTTGAGTGCAGGCACGCACTCGCCATTTCGTTCCTTTTGTTTAGGGTGCCCGTCCGTGTTCTGCATATGAAGAAGAATTTTTCAGTTATTCAGCTAAAAGAGCCTAGTGAGCTATGCACAATGCTAGCGGCGATGACTTATCCCACAGTGCTCAATTTGGATATGAAATCAGAGCTTTATATGTCAAAGAGCTATATCTAACTGCAGACAGTACTGTTTCGGCTTTCTCGGCCTCGTCAGTGCGGATGCTAGGATGGGGGAGAACCGATGTATGAATATATAGATATACATATATGTATTCTGTATACGAGGGAAACCCTGACCCTGTACACCCCAAATAATCATACTTAAATAGAATAAATGTTTGAAAAGAAAATTTGCCCTGAGCGGGATTTGAACCCACGTCCCCCTGTAACTAGTCAGGTGTGAAGATCACTACGCTATCAGGACAACCTTGCTGGCAACACGGCAATCGAAGATGTGATTTACGTGATCGGAGACGTGGTCTCCCGGGAAACTTAATTTTAAAGGTGACACGGCAGGGGAAGCCTATAACCCCATATATAACCCAACTAAGGATCTATTAAAGATACACGACCGGAGTCAACTTAGCGGATGACAAAGGAGGATCCAATTACGGATACAGGCTAATTTCAATTTGAAAATATTCTGTATACGAGGAAAACCCTGACCCTGTACAACCCGAATAATCATACTTAAATAGACCACGTCTCCGATCACCTAAATCACATCTTCGATTGCCGTGTTGCCAGCATGGTTGTCCTGGTAGTGTAGTAGCCATTACACCTGACTAGTAACAGGGGGACGTGGGTTCAAATCCCGCTCAGGGCAAATTTTTTTTTCAAACAATTATTCTATTTATATACATATATATAGATATACATAATGTGTGGAAGTCGGAAAAAAACAACTAAATATACATCCCTACAGACCTGTTTCGTGGTTGCCCACTCATCAGGGGATTTTAATAGCAGAATAATGCGATACCATCGCTTATATATTACACTAAATGCTAATTAACATGGTTTATGCAGTGTGAAAAGTGTCAAGTCAGCTGTTGCTGCATATATAAATATATAGATATCGGCTACACACAAAATCAATTTTGAGTGAGCTCCATCAACATTTTCTCTTACTGTACAAGAGCCATGACATCATACCACCGGGTCTAACTGTAAAATTAACACCACTAGTCGGATCTACAGACCTCCTAGATCAATGGAATGACGCTACTAAGAAATGCTCAAACCGTTTAATTGACCTCCTCGTTAAATCACACAAAGCTAAAAGCGTGACACTGTGAAATCAAATCGAGAGTAAAGAAAATATCCTAACCGAAAAATTGTCAACGTCACAACTTGAAGTACTTAAACACTGGCTTCAGTTTCAAAATGAGAATACTCATCGATTCTTGACCTCAAGAAAACAAGAGAAACTTCACCAAAACATTGCCCTGCAAAAGTCTAAAGTAAGTAAACACAAAACACCTTCATTGCCCACACCTATATGTAATGATTATCGACCTCAGGATGCCTATTCATTTATGTCACCTTCACCGGCCTCAACATCACACAATTTTTATTTATTTTATTTTATTTTTTTTATTTGATTTATTTGTTTAAGCAGGTTGAATTTATTGGCAACTATTAAGCTGATGTGGACCTGCTGTTTTCCCACCCAACCCACCCCAGGGGAGGACATCCAGCACACAGTAATCTCGTGCGTGGGAAATTAACGTCTCTTACCCATTACCCTTAAGAGACGGGACCTCCGGCTTTACGTCTTATCCGAGAGACGAAGCAAAGTGGGTAAAGCATCTTGCTTAAGGATACAGCGACATGTCCCTGTAGGTAGGACTTGAACCCGGACAATCGCCCAGGACCGAAAAAAGCACAGCTAAACCGTAAAAAATCTACTCCACTGATGCATGGAAATCATCAAGTTAAACGCAGAACCCACTCTAGTAGATTGCATGATGTACACCACACACCTCCAAACTCGTCCTTTAGTCAGATCAACAACACAACTGGACGTGACAACCAGGGTAATAATCCTGTAATTGCATCCGGCCAATTCACACCTGTGAATTCAGCCCATTCACCAGATCATAAACATCACAGACGGACCCACCGTGGCAGACGCAGCACGAAACCACGAGCTAATTATAACAACTTCGAAAATGTTATCAATCTCTCGGACCGCACATTATCGGAGCACGAACTCAGGATCTTGAGTAAAGGTCTGAAATTTGTCCCTACGCCGACAAATGTAAACAAAACTAAACTCATTACTGACATCAAACAATGTGGTCGCCGAATGCGCTTAAGGGAATACTTTGATAATGACGACAATAGTAACACAGAGCTTGACGATGACAACACCTACAAGAAACCATTGAATTGGACGCCATCTCCGGGCAGAGATCTGGCCTTAGACTGCTTTTTAAATGGAGTAGAACGTGCCATCTTGCAACACGCGCCCCACAACGCGCAACGCTCTAACATCACTAGGCTAGAACGCGAAGCTATTAAATCGCTTAAACGTGATAGTGGTATTGTTATTTTCCAAGCTGACAAAGGCGCAGCAGTAGTAGTGCAAAACAAAAGGGACTATCTAACAGAAGCTTACAAGCAACTAAATGGTACTGATGAAAACGGTAACAAGGTATATAAACATGTGGCCAGCGACCCCACGTCTGACTTCGTCATCAGAGTAAAAGAAACTGTACAAGAGGCCCACTCTAACACAATCAATTTATGTGGTTTCTCTCGTAACATCATTACGCGACATAAGAAAATTAAGTGGGACGATTCAGTGCGATTTTCATCAGTCTTTAAGAGCAACAAGTGTCTCCCTTAGACTTTTTTCATTGCGCTACGCGTTTCACCACTGTTGTGGCTCTTCAGGCATACTGCAAAGTGTTTTTATTGACTTATTAGATCACAGATCTAATTGTAATTTACAATAATAATGGCTATTGTAATTCGAAGCGAGCGCGAGCATTTAGCGTAATTTTAAATCATTAGGAACGGCTTTATACTTCTCTTTGTTCTTTCTCATGACCTCGGAGGGGCTAAGAATCTTGTAAAACGGAAAGATAGTGAACTGGGGGGTCAATCCCGCAGCACATTCATCAATTAATATGCTTGCTGATTCCCAGGATACGTGTGTGTGGGTCTCTAATTTGTTGTTTATGAACTGTCACTCTATTTCTCAGGACATCATTCGTTTCTCCTATATAATTATGTCCACATCCTGCGCATGTTATTACGTAAATCAAGTTCGTCGAGGTGCAGTTCATAGTGTGTTTTATCCAAAATGTTTCATTCGTGGCGGAGAAGGTGAATTATTTGCCCTGTTTTAATTAAGTTGTCATTTTAATTCATACCAAACCTGAAGTAAACGAATTTGGTTCATTGTTGTAGAGTTGTTCAGATTTACTCCTTCGAGCTTTTATTTGGGAACACCACTTTTTAAAAGTACGCAGACACTTAAATTAAGAATTCTATTTGCAAGAAAGGTGTATGAAGTGGATGCTGAAAATATAATGGAATCTATAATTTATTTAAAATGCCAGCATTAAGCCAATACAGGACTTATGATGTCGAAAGGTTATAGTTTGATATAGTTTATCACGTAGGTAAGGAACCCACAATGCCGATTACGTATATTTGCAAACAAATTGAGTCCTAAAGTGTGACGTCACGTTGCCATGACAGCATTTTTTTCTGGTCTAAACAGTTTAAACTCATACTTCAAACATGGCGTCTTTACCGATATGCTCACTCGTTTCTTTCTTTTCTGGAGAGCGGAAATCGCTTGATCGCGGAGAAAACCACTTCAAATCCGACCATGTCCAAAGCTTTATTTATTCCAGGGGAGTCATCAAAGGTGAAGTCCAAGCAAGCATGAAAAATAAGGACTACAAAGTCACAGTAAGTTGCCAATTTGGGATCACAACACGTATGTTCAATTCGAAGAACTCCCAACCCCAATTTCACCTCCAATTTAACGTTTATATTGCGGAATATATATTGCAACTTACGTGTCTGTTTCGAATTATCTTTTTATCAGATTTATCTCGATGAAAACCTTGAAATAAAAAAACACAGAATGCGAGTGTCCTCGCGGCGAGTTCAAGTGCAGTCACGCGGCAGCCATATTTATTTATGGCATCCATAACCTTAGCAGGACGGACCTGGAATGCTAATGGAAACGAAAGCGAAAGGCAGAAAGCGTACAGTCTGCAAGCCAGATGTTTCCAGCGCCACCGAAGAAGAAGGATTACAGCCCTTTGGCGCGCGATCCTAGCCGAGAAGATCGGATGTGGCTGTACAGCGAACTAAAGCGCTATGGCAAATTTACAGGGACCTGCTGGATCTTGAGTCCCGAACCACAACCTGCTACCCCTCTCCCGATCAAGACGATTGAAGATATCATTTACTCAGAAGGTTTCCTTATGGCATCTACGAAGGAAAAACAATTAGAGTACTTGATTGAGAATGCCAAAGTAGAGGAGAGAACCATAAATGTTGTGAGCACCCTCACAGCTGGCCAGCGAAACAGCCCTGCATGGCACCAAGCTCGTAGAGGCCGCCTGACTGCCAGTAATTTTGGCTCCGTCCTCCAGGCAAAATGAGTTACACCGTCTCTTATCAAGCGACTACTTGGGGAATACAACTTGAGTGGAGTTAAAGCAATTGCATGGGGACAGAACAATGAGACTGAGGCCCTGAAATCCTTCACCAACATCACAAACTTTACACCTGTACAGACCGGCCTTTGACTACACGAGTCGGGAGTTCTGGGTGCTTTCCCTGATGGACTTGTGGGAGACGACTCGGTGATTGAGTGTAAGTGCCCCTACACACATCGAAATGCAACAATCAAGGAAGCTTGTGGGCACAAAGACTTTTACTTGGAGGAGAAGGAAGGGAATTATACGCTGTCTACCACACATGTTTACTGGCATCACTGTCAAGGCCAGATGTTCCTGACAAAGCGCAAATTCTGCTACTTTGTTGTATGGACCACAAAGGATAGTGTAGTTATCAAGATTGAACGAGATGAATCTTGGGAGCACAATATTACTATCTTGAGTGATTTTTACTTTCATCAACTATTCCCAAAGATTACCGAGGGAGAACTTTGAAAAGTGGTGCACAGATGCTGGACATAATCAGAGTGGGGGGGGGGGGGGAATGGGAGCTAATGTAAATAGGCAATAGCTAATGTTAAAAGGTATCTTAATTTAAATTTCATACATTAATTTCTTAATATAACATTACATATTCTACACTCAGATAGAGACACAAGATAAAGAACCCACATTTTTCCATTTAGCATGGTAACTTAATAATAAATTACATTCTTCCTGAAAACAAGCTTAAACAATTTTTTTTTTGCAACCAATGGCTACTGGTAGCTGGTAACACTTATCCTGGTTATTCAACAGGGCCCAGGTGCATAAAACTTATGCCACGCTTAAGTAGGCTTGCATAGCAATGCAAAGGGAAGGGGAGGGAGCCAAAACAAAATCCATGCAGACACAGGTTATTTTTTCTGACTACCTCTCACCATCCATTAAGCTAATTTAAGTGTGGCTTTAGTTTTATACACCTGGACTCAGGCTCCCAGCTTGACAGACACAAAAGTAAAACCTTTAAGCCAGCACGACTTTCACACTTGGAACTACTGGACAAAAGAATTCCATACTGGTCACATGCCCCTGACCTGGATTTAGTTGAAATGACAATTTAAGAATGTCACTGGATTTCATTATAATCTATTTTCACAGAACACATAGTAGTTTGTATTAATGAACATAAAGGTGATGAATATCAGAAAAATGTAAAACTGACCACATCATATTTTTGACCAAAGCTATGTCAATACCATTTGATCTGTTACAGTGGGGCTTCTAGTAATACAAAAATAATATTAAAAACTCATTGTACTATAATTTAGTTGAAAAAAAGTGCTATTCAGTCAAATTCAAAGTCTTCGCAGCCATCCTTGATCAATGGATACTGCAAATTAACAAGAGCTGAGCACAGTTGGCATAGCTTGTCAGCATGGCACCTCAAAAATGCTGGGATGAAGCCAAGGATGCGAAAACTCTTAAGTCTTGCATTTGCACGCTCTACGTGGATGCGACATCGAGCTATTGATTTTGTCGCCCTTGCCTCACTCTCTGTAAACTTTCCATTGTTGAGAAATGGTGGTATGTTCACTGAAACACCTCTTGGAACTACATCGCTGATGAGAAAACCTTTGTCTGCCAGAACAAGATCACCAGCACTCAAATGTTTACAAAACCCAGACTCTTTAACCATGACCTTGTCACTGACTGAGCCGGGAAAAAGATCACTAACATAGGTTATAACTCCATTTGGGGCAACCCCTATAATGACTTTGAAAGAGTTCATTCCCCTGTAGCTGGAATATGTAGCATTCTGCTGGGACTTGAGCTTAGGTGCAGCAATTTCAATGTCTGTACAATCAATCAAAATGCGGCAACTGCTGTACTCAGTGAAAGAGGATGGCAAACACATCTTGTTCTTTTCTCTAGATGGCACGGTTGTCATGATGTCTTTGAACAGGAGAGGATGCAGATCATGGACAAAAGTTAGTACTATGTTAGCAACAGTTGCAACACTGCATGAAAACAACTGGGCTGAATGTAGATTGGTATAATTTTGTTTCAGTTTCATCAGAGTGATAAATATCTGGTCCTCAAGTGTGATCGCCTCAACCTTCCATCCAGCATAATAGTTTATTTCACCCTTGAATCTTGAAACATATCCCACAACAATATCAAAAACATCCTTAGTGGGTAGACCTGTCTCCATCCGTATCACCTCAGGGCTCAAGCTCTTAGCAGAGTAGTGTGCACTATAGTAACTTGACATTTCCTTGTGTTTAGCAAGTTCTTTTGAAGTCATGTCAAGCTCTATTGACAGCAGAGCTTCTTTGGAACTTGTCTTTTCCTCTTGTGAGCATTCAGTGGAACATGGTTCAGAGTTCTCTTTAATCTCTTCAAGTACAGATGCTACAATTGGTAATTTCGTGGGCTCGGCAGACACTTTCCGTTTTTTCTTGGGGGTAGGTGTACTGGGAGGTGTTGGTCCTGTACCTGGCAGCAAGTGCAAACTATCAAACAGCTTGTGCCTGTTTCTGTCACTGATGGTAGGCATATTTTCTTTTCGCCCATCTTTAAAGTGACAACTGCAAAGTCGCGAATGTTTGCTGGGCTTTCTATCTCCTCTCCTATAACAGAAAAAGACAGAAGCAGTTACTATACTTGCGCTTAAAAAACCCAAAGTTTAGTTGGTTACATGCTTAACCTTGTAGTCTAAGACGTGAATGCGAAGCGAGTATTTCTCTGAGCTTGTTACTTAATACTAGTTAGTGTAAAAGCTTTGATACTCACAACTATCATATAGTTTTTTAGTAACTAAATAATCTTAGATCAAGACTGAAGACAAGGAAAGGCAAAGCCGCGAGAAAACAAATAAGACAAGAAAGAGAAACAGCTAATCGTGAATCAGTTTGAGATAAAAAAAAAAACAGCTATTTCTAATCGATGGTACAGCATCGAAATATATATTATTCGAAAAATACTCACCTTACAAATGATATCCACTTATCGTAGAGATCGTAGAGTGTTTTATGTTTTTTCTGGTCTGGAAACGAAAAGAATCAGCAGCAGTGGCTTTCAGATGTGTGATTGCAATCTGGATGAAAACACTGGCCCATCGCAAACTTCGTCTCTGTGGCGTTTTGACTCGAATTATTGCTCACCAGGTGCTTTTGTCCGCTTATTATACTCTTCAATAGTAAGGCCAACGGTTATCTTGATTCTCTTTATCTTATTTCTATTATTGGAGGATAAAATGCGCTATTATAGCTCTTGAAGTGCTCGAGGTCAACGACAATGTGTCACGCTAGGGACGCCATATTGGTTTGTTTAGACCACAGAATTCCGGTGCTATGGAAACGTGACGTAAGCACTTTAGGACTCTATGCCTTTTGGTTACGGTTAATATATGAAGTTCATATAGTTTGAACTGCGGTTATAGATACGTATGATACACGATCCTCGCAGTAGTGAGCGCTATTTGTGCAATAGCGAAAATCAGACCTGAAAAAAATCAGGCCTGTACGGGATTCGAACCACTGACTTCTGCGATATTAGTGCAGAGGTTATTACTAGTGATTATTACGAATCAACTTAACGGCCTGCTCCCAGTTGGCTTGTTAGCTCAATTGGTAGAGCGCTGCAATAGTATCGCAGAGGTCAGTGGTTCGAATCCCGTACAGGCCTGATTTTTTTCAGGTCTGATTTTCGCTATTGCACAAATAGCGCTCACTACTGCGAGGATCGTGCATCATACGCAAATGCCTTTTGGTTAAACGAATTAATTGATTATTTTGGACTGATACCTCAATTCAACAACATCAAGACTCATGTACAAATCTGCCCTTTTTAGACGCATGTTGATGCCCATCTTACGATAGAATTTATTTCCTTGGTCAGCTATGCAACATAGGGTTCTGGAATTCCAATAACTACAAGGCTTTGATACTGACTAACACATGTATAAAGCCCTACTGCAGAGTATTGTTTACTGACAAGAGCAGTTGTGTTCTTCTCTCAAACTGTTCACTGCAGTTATTTCACATGTACTAATCTGCACTCCTCTGAGTTCATAATTGTCACTGAGGGAGTGTATAGTCTGGAAATACTGCACTATGCCCTGAATAGATGGTACTTCTAACAGTACAAATGTACCTGAGGGAGGGCTTCTACCATATTCTCCCCTTGCATGAGAATAAAATATCTTATAACTCCCATTATCAGTATGATAGATACTAACACCAATACATTCTATTGTCAGAATAAATGAAGAGTAATTTTGAAACAAGAGTGATTCAAAAGCCCTGTCTATACACATACTATACTGATGTCCCTCAATTATTGAATCCCAATGATGTAGATTACCAGTGTAGCTTTCACTACAATTAAGCTGGTAATTTTTCTCAGACAAAGCAATCATTGATGGTGATTCTGTTTGCACTAAATACATCTGCCCTGTACATTGTGACACTGTTGAATACAATTGATTACCCATCTCCAAAATTTGTACCAGGTCACTACAGGTATGCATTCCTGTTATCTTATTATAAATCAAAGCAATCAAACTCGTAGCAACACATTGTTTTCCAGCATTTTCACCAAAGTACATAATATAACTTTGACTATATGGTGCCTTAATTGTTAGAGTAGGATCAGGATCGAATCGTCCTCGCACATGGTACTCGATCACCATTATTAATATTACAACGATTAACAAACATCAGATAAAGAGAACTGAATTATTTTGCATAATTATGTTATATCATTTGCAACATAATTTTTTTTTGTATACACAACGCTGATTCATCACACTTTTGTTGTATGCATAGCGTTACTTTGTCCAATACATCATCATATCCGACACCACATTATTTGGTATCAAACAGAAATTCCTGCGCAACAATATGCGAATATAACATACGCACAAAAGCGACAAAACTAATGGGACAAATAGAAAGATAACAGCTGATAATGTACTCTGTTTGAGGAAAAAAACAACAAATTTAAGCTTAAAAATAACGCTAAAGGTCACATAAATATAGCGATTGCGTCTATCCTCACTCTGATGAAAGTCCAACATGGCATCACTGTTTTCGTTTCCTAGAGTTTGCTCCTGAGGCACCTTGGTTTTATCAGCAAATGTTCTTTTGTCATCGAGACCTTCGCTAAATCATCTGATTCTTTTGCTATTTTGAGTTTGCCGAACGACCAGCTTCGAAATAAAAGCACATTACACACGACATCTTTAAGAGTGGGTCTACCGCGAACGGTGTGTGGGTCTGTATGTTTGAGCGTAAAAAAGACGACACACATATCCGCAATCTTCGACATCGTGGAAAGAAGGTTGCGCCGTTATTACGTGTCTGCACTATTCCCCATTGCGCGTCACTGAGCTTTGTGGAGAAATCCGGGGGTAAACCTAGCCTACAGTCGGTCGACCGACTAATAAACACTGCAGCGAGAACATTCTGCTCCACATTCCGTTGATATTGACATAATTTACGCAGTGATTCATCTACCTGCGTGTTCCAAGACTTACAGTGAGAAACATATTTCTGAGGTTATTTACTGCGGGAGAGAAATCATACTAAAAACAGAGAAAATAGCGCGCACACAGAAGAAATATATTACCTCATTTAAGTAACACAATCTAATCCCGCTTTGCCAAACCTCAATAACATACAGAGGGGGAAATGACATCTTAAAACTAACATTTATTATCACATCACATAGGAAAGTCATTAAGAGATATTCTAATACAAGCTTCATTTTGAGACAGAAGATTTTATATCGTTAGCGAATGGCAAGAGTCACACAGTCCACTGCCTTCTGCTTTCCGTCTTACCGGCGTGTCAACTTACGCAAGGTAGAGTTATTCATTGATCAAGTGGCTCGTTTCATTGCTCTAATTCGACTGTCCTTTATTCGGTGATCAAGATAGTAGATGTATCATACAATACTCGCGATTAGTTCACTTGTCTTTACTTAGGAAAGTACATATAGGAAATGTCCTTACAGTATTAATGCTATGTAACGCAGTACACTAAAGACGACAATCGTGGCACACTGCACTCTGGTTAAAACAGTGATGAACTCGAGAATTTTCATCCCCTATATTCTTTTCCAATCCTGATTATGATCCTGCTCACTCGCTACGCTCGCTGCGCAGCAAAATTTTACCTCAACTACAACCCAAAAAGTAAATCAAACGAAAACAATAACAAAAAGCAAACAAAAACAATACAGCCAGGTATTGGTGAACGTTCTTTATTTTCATTGACGCGAATTTGAAGCAAATCACAACTTTTTCTTCTCATTATATTTCAGAAGTAGAACAAGCTGTCTTATCACGAGTGGTCTTAAGATCTCCTTGCATTTTCAAGCAGGGTATTGATCAAGACCTACAGGGAAGAGAAAAATCAAACATGGCTACTGATGAGGGTCACTCTTTATACTTTACACTCTGAAATCAATACGTATTTTTTCTATACTTTTCCAAGAAACTAAGAAGGAGAATCTGCGCAAAAAATCAGCCATTCCTTTTTCTTTAATTCTTCTATTCCACTCACCTTCACCAGACCTTTGTTCATTCCGTCATTTTCGTTAACCGCGAAATCTACGACGAAACCGAGGTCGAATGCCTGTACGCCCTCTGAACCTTCTAAGCCGTCTAAGCCGTCTAAGCCGTCTGAACCGGCGTCTAAAGCGAAAAGGATCAGCTGATTTTTCTATTACTCCTACGTCATCTTCGTCACTAACTTCGTCTCTGTCATCATCATTGTCGAATGCTCCTTCTTCAAACTCCTCGTGTTCAGTTACCATATCGTTTTTACTGAGAATGAGAAAATAGGAATTATAAAAGATAATCGTGGACGAACTGGTGCTTTATTTGTTCATTTATTTATATCTATTTGTGTGTGATATTTGGACAGGCTGACTCAGTTCAGCATTTAAGCTGGTTTAAATCGAGGCCTGATTAACATTAACAAGGTCAAACTACAACACTGGGAGCTACCTTCCCAACACTTTGCGAGAAGTGCCTGGGGTTCTTTGACGTCCCCTGATCACCAGCACAGAGACGATGCAGGGGAGAGAGCCTACGGTTTAGCACCGTTATCCGAGAAGCAAGTCAGACCATTTCCTCACCGTACCTTCTGGAAATTGCCTCATCATCGTCCTCTAGGTCTTCCTCATCGAACTCTCCATCGTTCTCTGTCATGTATTCTTCACTAAAAACATTTAAGATGCAAAGTAAAATCATTGCCGCTGCGGCACAATTCAAAACTACTAACATATTAAAACAAAAAGCATTTTCAAAGTCTAACAAGAAAGCTGTAGATAAGCGTACTTGTTCAAATGCAGCCGAGGATCGAGTTACAGTGTTCTTATTATTTCCATTGCAACAATCCAATTAGTATGAAACAAAGTCCACTTACACAAAAACAATTCATTTTAAACTTAACCGTTTGATTACATGATTTTTAATTAACCGGTGTTTATAGAGTGAGTTGTCCAAAGATGCACAAAAAAAGTGGGAAATGGAGATAGGTCTAATTTTTAGTTCCCGACGCTAGTTCAATGGATTGATATCGGAGTAATTTCCTGATCCCGGCACAATCTAGTATTATTTTCATTTTCCTGGAGAAACAGGAGGAACCTCGTTGATGTGACACCTTTGTGAAGTCCATTTTGTTGCTTTATTCATTACTTATAGTTGTTTTTGTTTATTCAACTTACCCTCGAAGTTTTTCTGCTTCAAATTCATCTGCTATGTCAGCCAACTCTCTTTCAGTTACTGCGACTGAAAAGCCAACAGCCAGTACAAAGCCAAACAAAGCCAAAAAAGTAAAGGTCTTCATTTTGACTTCTCAGTTGGAAATTGACTTCTTCAATGGAGAAAGCCCCCAAAATCATTGCTTTTATACGTCCCATTCTGGGTGATATTAGAATTGATTTTTCTTTCAGATCCCCATATCTCCCCGTATCCGATCATGGAATGCAAACCCTTAAAATCTGTCAAAAATAGACTCAAGAATACTCGTCTGTCGTGTATTGATGTTGTTAGACAAACCACGTAGTTTGAGATATTTACGCGCTTAAATTCCAATTATTTTTAAAGCTTTCGTTTTACTGATAGAAACACGTGAAAATAAATTCTCGGCGATGACGAAAAGTAATGGTGATGAAAAACTAAAATGATGTGAATTCTAACATGAATTCTAACATGTCCTACTTAGCTGGATACGCAGTTATACAATATGTACTAGAAGATCAGGATAGATCAAAATTGTTTCGGTATACTACTTATCTATGATATTCAGATATTCACAATTTGTACAGAAGGATCAAGATAGATCAACGTTGTTTCAGTATACCACTTTACATGATATTTAGATATTCGCAGTCGTTCATTCTATTTTGTTTGTCACGATCCTCATTTCACCCAATACCTCATCTTGGAAGGTTGACCCTCGAGAATCTGTAAAGAAATAACCTAAAATACGCTTGTTAAACTTAAAGATCTTGTATTGAGTCCGTCGTGTAATGATTTTAAAAGATAAACCATACACAGTAATTTGGTAATATTACCAATTATATGGTTTTGAAGTAATATCAAAGCAACAAAAATACTCAGTTCCTGGATCGATTGTTAGCTCAGATGGTAGAGCAATGCATCGTTATCGCAGAGGTCATGGGTTCATATCCCGTACAACCCTAAATTTTTTTCAGGCTGATTTTCGCTACTGCTTAAATAGTATCAGAGCTACGATGATCATCTTGGTTTATTCATCCCCAGTTCAAATACATGATACATTCATAGAAACACAGTCGTTCAGTATATCACTTAGATAACCAAAATACAAACATTTATTTGTGGCACATTATTCCTACCATCTGATAAGAAATCTGCTCCAAATACTTTATCAAGTGCCATATAAGGGAGCCAAAATGTGGCTGTGTAATCAGCCACTCCTCATGCTCTTCCCAAACTTTATTTACATCCGACGTCCGATCTTTGCTCGAATCGCACTTTTTCCAAACTAACTATTTATAGTCAGGGAAAGTTGGACCTTGTTTAGTGCGAGTTTAGATTTGTTGCAGCGAAACCCTACTAACTGCGAGTTGAGATTCCAAAGGTTTTGTTGCAGTGAAACCCTACTAACTGCGCGTTGAGATTCTAAAGGTTTTTTTTTTTTTTTGTTTATCATTATTTTATAGAACATTACAAGCAAATTTACACAACCCGCATATAGCATTAGGTAGTCTTGGCGGGTATTAGTAATAATTAAATAAGTAAATACTACACATTGCAAGCTAAAGAAGTTTAATTACCACAATAAACTAAAGAGATTTTACAATAAACGAAAGAGTATTCATTACTACAATATTATTGGGGTTATAAGCCATGCATCAGTTTACTACATTATAAGCTAAAAGATAAGTACAGTTGTCAGACAAATTAAATACTATAATATTACTAATGAGTTAAAACAAGGCATAATAATCAAACTCATGTAGAGCAGACTGGAAAGTAGAGAGGAGAAAATTGTGATATATAAACGGATGTGAGTGAAGCACTACAGTTATAATTTCCGATAATCATTGGTATTGAATTTCAATATTAGTGAATGGGCGTCAACATAATAGTCGTCAATCCCAAGTATAGTCAAAAGCAACTTCTGAATTTTGCTTTTAAATGCTCTTTTCGTGAGCTTACGCAAGTCAGGGTTAACCTAGCCGTTCGAAAATTGCTTCTAAATATGGTAATGATTCGAATATAGATGCGGCCATTTTGAAGAAAACTTAGTAGCCAGAATTAAGACTGTCACAATTCGGAAACTCATCACGACAGCGTACACCTAAATAACTCCGGACTTTGAATTCATGTATAGTCTTTCAATTCTAATTATCAAAGGATGCGGACTAGGTCATACTGAACTAACTAAACGAAACTGACTGACCAACTAAACTAAATAACGTCCCTTTTGTTGGATAAAAATGTCTATCTCTCCACCCCTCAAAATACCCATGAAAATACAGCGTACACCTAAATAACTTCGGACTTCGAATTCATGTATAGTCTTTAAACTGTAATTTTTAAAGAATGCGGACTAAGTCATATCAAACTGACTAACTAATCGAAACTGACTGACCAACTAAACTAAACGTCACTTGAGTCTTACAGCCAATAACATCACGGCAAAACCAACCGATCACTTCACACGAACTGGAATAAGAACATTCTACTGACAACAATCATTCACTTGACTCTGATGATGACTTCTGCACAGGTTGTCGAAACGTCAGTCACTACCACCGACAGCAGTCCTTCTCAAGACTACACTCACCCGGACGATCAGACTACACCTTCACGTAAACAAAATAATTCACGACAGTTTAAACGTAGGTTCAGTCCTTGAATTTCATGTTTACTTTTTGGAAGGGGAAATGCAAATTCTTATACACCGAATGCAAATATGGCGTCCAATTTGAAATGCCATTGTTCTGGAATGACTAGCCCCTCTCACATGTAATAATCCTTTTGAGTTTCCACGTGAAGACGACGCTAGTCAGTCTAGAACAATGGCAATTCAAATTGGACGCCATATTTGCATTCGGTGTATATGGCTTCTGAACCGTGCAAGTGACTGAATATTTGTCTCACCGAAAGATAGAAAAAATATTTCTTGATGCCATTCGCGAACTTTAAAACCACTGCCAATTAGATCTATTTTAATGAAATGAAATTGAAGTAGGTGTTGCCATCTCCAAACAAAAAAAGATGAAATTCAACGAGTAAACACTATCAAACTATAAGGTTTTTCTGATCACATCAGTACCCAACAGAAGAACATTTACTAGGAAGATTCATTACGATTTTGATAATTGTCTTTAAGACTGCGTCAAGTGTATCTTTCAGTCATTCTAGTTTTTACAAATTTTCGGCGGTAGACATTCCTTGATCAGATATCGGATGATATGGGAATCTGAACCACTTAGGAAAACTACTTTTAAAATGACGTAGACACCTAAATTGATAATTCTGTTTGCTAGAAAAATGTATTGAAGAGACGTTAAAAATATATTGTAATTGATAATTGATTTAATATGCCAGCTATTAAACCAATACAGGACCTATTGATGTCAACAGGTTACAGCTTTATATGGTTTATCATGCCGGATCACGTAGGCAAGAAACCCATTTCGCCTTTTGCGTATACATGTATTTGCAAGCAAATGCCCTTTGGTTAAACGAATCTCCTGATTTTTTTTTTCCAAATAAAATATGAAAATGTCTTTTGTTGTTCATGTCTTCTTGACATATAAAAAAGTTTAACATACTTAATTCATTTGTGTGGAGGTGATAGTTTATCATATCTCGAACGAGACTATCGTTTTAGTTATACACGGATTCTTTTCATCAACAATCTCTAACCGCAATCTTTTTCTTTTTTTATTTGGCTATGGTATTTTTGACTCTGGACGCTATTTGATTGGTTCTTACTGGTGATATATTCAAGGAAAGTCGTGTAGATAACATCAGTGGCAATTTTTTCCTCTTTCTCTCTACACACACACACACATAGACACACGGATGTATGTATATATATATATATATATATATAACTAACTGCAGACAGTACTGTTTCGGCCTTCTGGGCCTCATCAGTGCAGTGCTAATGCTAGGATGGAGGAGAACCAATATGGTCACCCCAAACGATCCAACCTTTGTGGTATCGTCTAAGCCATGCCAGAGTGCTCAAACTAGAGTACACTATATATATATATATATATTAAGAAAGGAAATTCTAAAATCCAGAGCAGTGTTTGTTTAATAAAATGCCAGCTAATGTCAAAAAGTTGCGTCACACTAGCTTTTCCACGACTTGCGTCCACCTTTTCTACTTCAACAGCATTTGACGTTACGTGAGGAAACAATACATCAATGATCACGGAAAATATTTGCGCTTTAGAAGAGACGATAATACATTTTATTACACGACTCGGGCAGTCAGAGGGCCAATAACTAAAATCAACCAATCAAATTGCTCTATTTCCGGCCCAACATTCTCTAAGTATTGGACCGGGCACTGTCCCGAATGGTCCCGAATCATGATACCGCACTTGTGTCCCTTTGAACTTCAGTCGTATAATAAATCTCTTATTAACCAAGCTTGCTTGGGACCGTACTGGAAGAATATCGACCCTAGGTCTTTTTTGTATAGACCTCGCTGCGCTCGGTCCATACTGTCAAGACCTCGGGCCGATATTCTCCCAGTACGGCCCTCGCGCTTGGTTAATAAGATATGTAGTGAGAACACAGGGGGCCCACACAAGCGGCGTGTCGCTTGTGTGGGCCTCCTGTGGTAAGAACAATATATCTTGCCATCTTGCCTCATGACAGACATTTTCAGCCATCTAGTTTGAAAATAATAACTCTCTTAAATTCCTAATTATTTTTGAGGCTTTCCTTTGAGGTTCTTAGTTTATTTCAATATTACTGATAGAAACACGAGATTATAAATACTTGACGATAATGAAGTGTAACGATAATGAAAAGCCAAAATAATGTGAATTCTTATAAATTCGACCATGTCCTACTTAGCTGGATAAGCAGTTATGCAATACGTACAAGAAGATCAAGATAGATCAATTTTGTTTTGGTATACCACTTATATAAGATATTCAGGTCTTCACAGTCATTCATTCAGTTTTTGTCGCGATCCTCATTTCACCCGATATTTGATCAGGGAAATTTGGCCTTCAGTCGGGAATCTGTAACAAAAAAAAAAAAATAGTAAAATAGAAAGACATCAGAATACATTTGTTAGACGTAAAGATATTGGGTCCGTCGTGTAATGATATTACCAGACAAACCATATAATTAATTTAATTATATTTTCAACCATATGGTCCTGATTAAAATGGAGTTTGAGGGAAAAAAGCACTCATTCCGCAATTTACCTTTACGTTTGTTTAACTATACAGCTTTGATAAGTTCAATGATTTTGAAACGCATGGATTTTCTTTTATCTATCTTTTCAGCAGTGATATATTGTCTTCTATATGTATCAAAAGTAAATGGCTTATCAAAGATTTGAGCACATTTGTTTTGTAAACTCGGGTTGTGCGGCAACCAATTTAAACTAACCATTGGGGAATGGAGTGTAAATTACTTTGAAATAGGAAATTCGTTTCGTGTTCTTGTCTTAAGTATGCAATTATTTGACTCACGTGTTTATAACGGACCAACAAAATGACCAGCGCCCAGTTCGCTTGTTAGTTCAGTTGTTGGAGCACTGCACCGGTATCGCAGAGGTCATGGGTTCAAATTCCGCACAAGCCTAAATTGTTTTTTTCAGGCAGATTTTCGCTACTGCTTAAATAGTGTTCATAACGACGACAATCATCTTCATTTATTAATCTGCAGCTCAAATACATTATATATTCATTTATTATCCAACTACACCTAGACGAGTACGAATAACGCCATAGACGACTACAAATATCACGCGGTATTTGTACTCGTCTATTGTAGTACCGGTTAAACTGGTTTTCTCGCATCGCCGCGGCAAGCGAAGAATTGGATTGTAGTTACGGAAAAAAAAGTGGCGGACAATTTCAATCATATTTTCGACGAAGAAGAGTCAGAATGGCTGGCAAATATAGATCCAAGTGTTTCCTAACTCGGAACTGGTCAGCTCAGACGACCACCACAAACCGTTTAATATTATCCAAACTTTAATGATTATTCGATCTAAGAGAAATACATTTGTAATTCGAAATCAGAAAACGTAAATTTAGTCTTAATCTCATGGCAAAATTCAAGAAAACATGACTGGAAACTTACTTCTTTGGCGGGTCGTAAAAACAGGTTTCTCACTTCAGGTTAGCAGATTCGGGTAAGCGAACAGATACAAAAATCGACATCTCTCTCTTACTGATTCTTCTGAAAAACTGGTTTAAATCACGACAAGCTAACACTTTAAATCATTGTGAGGAATTAATGTCAATCACGAGTTGTGTTAATTAAATTATATCTGCCATCAAAGGCAACGCCTATTTACTAAACGAAACACCAAGTTCATTTGATGAATGGAAGGAAGAAATACAGCTCGACGACCAGGAAATTTCTTCTTTTAATGAAGAAAATAGAAACAGTAACACAACAACGCGCGGATTCCGTTCCGCTTTGCATACTTCTGTCAAGCACTCCCCGTAAATAAATATCCGCGAAATTCGCCCGCAGAAACAACAGTTTGGCGTGTTGGATAATAAATTGCTTATTAGACGTTTTGTTGTGTAGTATCGATGAGTATTTTTACTCGTTATTTGTATTTTGACGAGCCCTACGGGCTCGTCAAAATACGACACAACTCGTAAAAATACTCAGCGATACTACACAACAAAACGTCTAATAAGATACATTTATTATCCTGCCACACTCCGTAGAGTACAAATAACGCCCAAGACGAGTACAAATATCAAGTGGTATTTGTACTCCAGAGAACCGGTTGGACAGGCTTTCTCGCATTGCGCAAGCGACTACTTGGAGGCTAAAAAAAAAAAGTTCCAAAAAAAAAATGGCGGACAATTTAAATTATTTCCTTGGAGACGAAGAGTTGGAATGGCCGGCGAATATTGATTCAAGGTTATTAGATAAATCGAACGAAAACAGTTAGATGACAATGAAATTTCATGAATTATTGAAGAAAATAGAAACAGCAACACGACAACGCGCCAATTTCGTGCAGCTTCGCATACTTATGTCACGCACTCCCCGTAAATAAATTTCCGAGAATTTCGCCCGCACTGAAATAAAAATTTGGCGTGTTGGATTAGACGTTTTGGTGTTTCGTATCACTGAATATTTTTACTCGTTATTTGTATTCTGAGTCGCCCTACGGGCTCGTCAAAATACGCCACAACTCGTAAAAATACTCGGCGATACTACACAACAAACGTCTAAGAATCGTTCAGTATACAACTTAGGTAACCAAAATGCAACCATTTATTTGCGTGCAAATTATTCCTGCCATCTGATAGGAAATCTTTTCCAACAGTTTATCCAGGGCCATATAAGAGAGGGCAAAATGTAGCTGTATGATTAGGCATTCCTCATACTCCTCCCAAACTTTGTTCACATCCGCCATTTTTAACACCTCCTCGAGGTTTGTTCGAATCGTACTTTTTCCAACCTAGCTATTGCTAAGGATAGTTCAATCTTGTTAACTGCGAGTTTAGATTTGTTGCAGTGAAACCTTCCTTACCTACTGCATGTTGATATTCCAAAGGTAACCTAACCGTTCGATAATGATATTGCAATTAAATGTGGCAATGATCTGAACTTACATAGATGCCACCATTTTGAAGAAAAATAAGTATCCTAGTCGCTAGCGCAAATCGAAACGGTACAAAAAACAGCTGCTGCTCTTGTTAACGCAAAAAGTCATGTTTTTAATTAAAAAAAAAAAACGCCTCTTTGTTTAGCTTCTAAATGCTCCAATAGATTGCTAAGAAATGAAGCTCCTAAAAGAGCTTTTGATATAGATATGTGTGGGTATGCCAGCTGGCTGATCTTGGCAGATAAAATATTTGTTAATTGAACACTTACCTAAACAACTCCACAAGACTTTTGAAATGAACGTCAATGTAACTTAGTGCTTCCGATGAACTGACTCAACCTCTGAGTACGTTTGCCAAAACAACTAAGAACTTTCGTCCAAAGCAAGGTCAGAAGACAAACTAAGTACTTCCACTTATGGACGTTAGACAAGACCGTCACAACTCGGACACTCATCACGATAGCTTACACCTAAATAACTTTGGACTTTGAATTCATGCATGGCAACCAAATTCTAATTATAAAAGAAAGACTAAATCATACTGAACAGACGAACAAATCGAAACTGATTGATCAACTAAACTAACTAAATTCACTTCCTAACAGTTCAAACGCAGGTTCAATGCTTGAATTTCATTTCTACGTTTTCAGAGAAGAGGAAGTGCAAATTCTTAGATGGCTTCTGAAGCGTACATCTTCTTGATGTCAATGTTTGTTTATTTATACCCCTTGCAGAAAATCTGAACTACAGGTATAGTCAGCAAATTGTATACATGGAAGTAAGCTTAAAAAAAGCAATAGTAAATAATGGATTTTTATACATTTTGCTTTAAATAAGTGGCAAAATTGTTCGTTACAAACTTTCCAAAACGGTCATAATCAGTTTTTGTGCTTTTCACATAACTAGTAGAAGAAGACCTGAGATTGTATTTGTTACTTGGTTGAGCGAGGCGGCTTTTGATAATATTGAAAACAGGGTTTGATGGTGTCAGGGTACGTAAAAGCTTCTTACAAGCTTCTTCGCGCCTATCCGCACGCGTGGCGATCCGAGACGCAGCTAGCGCATCTGCATATGCAAGGTTTGTAGTAGTAGTAAACCTTTCTTTAACCACGGTAATCCCTTCAGAATACTTAAAGTTATATCTGTTATCAATAGGAGCCCTAAATGAAAAACTAACAAAAAGTTTTAAAAATAAATAATAAGAAACTAAGTAACTAAGATTAAAATAGTACATTATAACAATTAAAACTGATTCTTATTTAATAAATAATTATTATACACAACTGAGCCATTATAATAAAAAATTTTCTTGGCGGTCTCAGTTCTTACTGAAGGTAAGTATATAAAATTGCTTCTTTTTTCTCTTGAAATGACTTCCTTATTCAACTTAAAAAAACTTTTTTAAAAACTGTGGTACATTATTATTTAAACACCTCTTCACTAAACCTAAAATATAAGTGTTACGGCGATCTTCTAAACTCTGAAAATTAAGATAGTCGGTGGATGTTTTACCCCATTTAGATTTAACTATAATTTTCGAGACCTGCCTTTACAAAGATTTAAGACTTTCCATATCTGCATTATTGCAGCTGGACCAAACAACATCGCAATAATCAAAAATGGGCAAAATTAATTAATCATACATCTCAAAAGCTGCATGTATAGTGATATTCCTTCTAAGGCGCCCTAAGGCACCAACTCTTTTACCAACCTTAGAAATAACATAACGAACATGGTCTTTCCACGTAAGACCATCGTCAAAAACGATGCCTAAATACTTAAAATCATAAACTCTATTTATTTCACAATCCCCTATTTTGACAACTACTGTGTCAGTAGCCTTAGAAAGCCTAGCATTAGTTCCAAAAATTAGAAACTCTGTTTTTCTTTTGTTGATAAAAAGAAAATTACTGAGATTCCATTTATTCACCTCATCTAGTTCTGCATTCAAAATTTCCTCCAAGATTTTTATGTCCTTACGGGCTGCAAAAACAACAGCATCATCAGCGTATAATAATACATTACATTTTCTGATAGCAGTAGGTAAATCATTGATGAACAGCACAAACAACAATGGTCCAAGGATTGAACCTTGCGGCACACCACAAGCAACATCAAAAGGGTCTGACAGGGAACTTTGGACTGTCACCACTTGTCGTCTATCGGTTCGGAAAAACAATGGCAAGTGCGCTTTTCTTAAGCGAGTAGGTGTATGTTTGTCTCACCGAAAGCTAAATATGATATTCCTTGATATTATTTCTGAAATTTAAAAACCACGTACTGACCTTATGGGCATGTTATGTGCTAATCAAATCAATTTTAATGAAATGAAATTGAAGTAAGTGTTGTCATCTACAAAAACAAAAAATGATAATAAAAACAAAAATTGAACCTTAAGGAAAAGCTATTCTGAAAAAGATAAAGAATTTCAACGAGTAAACACAATCAATCTATATGGTTTCTCTGATAGCACCATTACGCGACAGAAGAACATTGAGTGAGACGACTTAGTGCGATTTTTCATCTGTCTTTAAGAGCAACAAGTGTATCCCTTAGACTATGTTTTTACCGATTTTCAGCGGTATACATTCCCTGATCAGATATTGAGTGATATGGGGATCTGAATACAGGCGTTGCATGCGCGAGAAGACAGTACATATCGCGTATTTCAAAGTCCTCTCATGTGTAATTTTATTGTAAGAAACACAAATTGTTATTTGGTTTCAGAAGCGAACATTTGCTCTAGTGAGTGGTTGTATGTTTGTCTCACTGAAGAAAAACAAAATATTTCTTGAAGTCAGTCGTGGTCAGTTTAAAGCCTCTGATATGGCCATGGTGGTGTTTATCAAATGCTTTTAATGAAACACAATTACAGCAATGCGAGCAAAATGAAAGAAAAAACGAGCAAATATCTTAAGCCCTATAGTTCATCTGATAACATGCATCATTACAGGAAAGACGAACGTTTATGGAGAACATTAAGGTAATAAGTGTTTCCATTTTTTTCACAGATTTTCTTGGGTTTACTTTCTTCAAAGCCCTTATATGAATCAAATATGTGTTAAGCTAAATAGGGCATTCTTGAGTTTATTTTTTACAGATTTTCAAGGGTCTACATTGCATGATCAGATATCGGGTGATGAGGGGATCTCAATACAAGGAAGCAATACGTATTTCCTATTCCAAAGTAATTTTCATTCCATCCAAATTTGTTGTTGTACAACCCATACTTACAAAACAAATTTTCTCAAATCTTTCATAGCTGGCCTGCTAATCTTCGCTATATATAGAAAAAAAGTATCGCTGTTGAATAGACGAATAAAAGAAAATTCATGAGTTTTACAATCATTTAACTGATCAAAGCTGCAAAAATGAACAAACAAAGACGTTAATTGCAGAATAAGTGCTTCCTATTTCTCAAAATCCGGTTTTCAAAAAAAAATATATGATTGTAAATATAATCAAACTGTATGGTTTATCTGTTTAAAGTATTACACGACAGACCCAATATCTTTAAGCCTTACAAGTGTATACTTAAGTCTATTTTTTACAGATTTCTGAGGGTCTAGATTTTATCATCAGACATCGTGTGAAATGAGGATCAAGCCCAAAAAATAGATTTTAATATCACCCAGAAGGGAATACATATGTTTAACTATGCAGCTTTGATAAGTTAAATGATTATAAAACGCATGGATTTTTCTTCATCTTTCTTTTCAGTAGTGACATATCGTTTTCTGTATGTACCAAAAGTAAATGGCTCATTAAAGAATTGAGCACATTTTTTGTAAAAATAGGTTGTGCGGCAACAAATTTAAACTAACAATTGGGGGATGGAGTGTAAATTACTTTGAAATGGAAAAGATGCATTGCTTTCTAGTCTTAACTATCAAGTGCAATATTTCACTCACGTGTTTACAATGGGCCAACAAAAGGAGCAGCTCTCAGTTCGCTTGTTGGTGGAGCAGTGCACCGGTATCGCAGAGGTCATGGGTTTAAATCCTGTACAAGCTTAATAAATTTTTTCAGGTTTTTTTTTCTCTTCTCTCTTCTGCTCGAAAATTGTTCATAACTGCGATGATCACTTTTATTCTTTAAGCTGCACTTCAAATATATCATATTCATGTATTTACAGTCGTTCTATATGTCCCTTAGATAGCCAAAATACAACCATTTATTTGCGTGAACATCATTCCTACCATCTGATAAGAAATTCTACACCAATACTTCATAAAGTGTCATATAAGGAAGCACAATACGTGGCTGGGTAGTCAGCCAATTTTCATGTTCCCCCAAACTTTACTTACATCCACCATTTTGAACACCTCCACGATGTTTGTTCGAATCGCACTTTTTCCAACCTAGTTATTATATAGTTAAGGATAGTTAAACCTTCTCTAGCGCGAGTTTAGATTTGTTGCAATAAAACCTTACCTCCTCCGTGTTGAGATTCCAGGGGTAACCTAATCGTTCGAAAATTGCAATTAAATTTGGTAATGATCTGAACATAGATGCCACCAAATCTAAACGGTACAAAAAAAAAACAGCTGCTGCTTTTGTTGGCGTAAAAAAATAATATTTTTAAGCTAAAAATGCCTTTTTGTTTACCTTCTAAATGCTCCAACAGACTGCCAAGAGATGAAAGGAAGGAAAAAGATGTAGGTTATTTTTTAGTACGTTATCCAAATGTCGGGTACCGAGGGACTCTCGAATTTGACGGTTCTCCAAAACACAATTTTACCAAGATCCAACTTCACCCCATTCTGTGTAACTCTGGTCAATCTCCTAGACACTCACACTTTGGTTCTCACTACATGTTTCTCAATGAATAATGCTGCTAAACACTCGCTTCAACTACGAAATTGTGTCTCTACTCTTCTGTGTATTGTCTACATTCTTCTCTACTAAGAAAGCTCCATAAAAAGCTTTTAAGATAGATATGTGTGGGTATGCCAGCTGGCCGATCTTGGCAGATGAAACATTTGTTGTTAAAACACTTACCTAAACAACTCCACAATACTTTTGAAATGTACGTCGATCTACTCAGTGCTTCCGATGAACTGATTCAACTTCTGACTGCGTTTGCCAAAAAAATTAAGAACTTCCGTCCGAAGCAAGGTCAGAAGACAAACTAAGTACTTCCACTTATGGAAGACAAGACCGTCGCAACTTGGAAACTCATCACTATAGCTCACTCCTAAGTAACTTCGGACTTTCAATTTATGCATAGCAACCAAATTCTAACTATAAAAGAATTACTAAATCCTACTGAAAAGACTAACTAATCTAAACTGACTGACCAACTAAATTAGCTAGATTCCCTTCATAACAGTTTAAACGCAAGTTCAGTGCTTGAATTTCATTTTTACGTGTTAGAAGAGGAAGTGCAAATTCTCATATGGCTTCTGAAGCGTACATCTTAAGCCAGTAGGTGTATGTTTGTCTCACCGACAGATACATAAAATATTCCTTTATATCATTTCTGAGATTTAAAATCCACTGATCATATGGGCATGGTATATGCTAATCAAATCTATTTTAATGAAATGAAATTGCAGTAAGCGTTGTCATCTGCAAAAACAAAAAATTATAATATAAACAAAAATTGAACATTAAGGAAAAGCTATTCTGGAGAAGATAAAGAACTTCAAAGGGTTAACACAATCAATCTAGTTGGTTTCTCCGATAACATCAATACACGACAGAAGAACATTAAATGGGACGACTCGGTGCGATTTTCGTGAGTCTTTAAGAGCAACAAGTGTATCCCTTAGACTGAATATATCAACAAAGTTGAAATGGTAAATTGGCCACCGTTGCGATTATAAAAGCTGACGTTTAGAGCGTTAGCCCTTCGTTTCGAGCGTTAGCCATTCGCTCCGACGAAGGGCTAACGCCCGAAACGTCAGCTTTTATCATCGTAACGGTGGCCAACTTACCATTTCAATTTTGTTGATATATTCAAATTATTTCGTTATCCCCACCGACGCAGCCCCAAACAGTTTCTTTAGAAACTATCAGCCTTTATTCATATCCCTTAGACTATTTTTTCACCAATTTTCAGCGGTATGCATTCTCTGATTCAATATCGAGTATTGCCTATTTCAAAGTCATCTCAGGTGAAATTTGACTGGAAGAAACACAAATTGTTATTTGGCTTCTGGAGCGAACACCTCCTCTAGTGAGTGGGTGTAAAGTGTTTGTCTCACCGATGGAAAACAAAATCTTTCCTAAAGTCAATTATGGTCTTTAAAGCCTCTGAAATGGCCATGACGTTGTTAATCGACTGTTTGTTAATGAAATAAAATTGTAGTAAAATAAGCAAAATGAAAAAAACTTAAACCTTAAAGAATTCATATGGAAATCATTTTGAATTCAAATGAGTAAATATTTTAAGCCATATAACTCATCTCATAACACGCTTCGTTACAGGAAAGACGAACATTTAGGGAGAACATCAAAGTAACAAGTATATTCTAATTTTTTTTTTTTTAACAGATTTTCTTCGGTTTCCATTCGTTAAAGCCTCTGATCTGTGCCAATATGTGTTAAGGTAAATAGGGCATTCTTGAGTTTATATTTTACAGATTGTCAAGGGTCTACTTCGCATGATCAGATATCGGGAGATATGGGGATCTCAATACAAGGAAGAAATACGCATTTCCTATTTCATAGTAATTTACATTCCATTCAAATTTGTTGTTGTACAACCCATGCTTATCTTTGCTATATATAGAAAAAAGTATCGCTGCTGAATAGATGAATAATAGAAATTCATGAGTTTTACAACTATTTAACTCGACAAAGCTGCAAAGTTGACCAATATTGTAAATTGCAGAGTAAGTGCTTCTTCATTCTTAAAAAATTGTTTTCAAAAAAAAAATTTAAGATTGCATATAATATCAAACTATATGGTCTGTCTCTTAAAATCATTACACAACGGACCCAATATCTTTAAGCATTACAAGTGTATACTTTAGTCTATTTTTTACAAATTTCTGAGGGTCTACACTTCATGATCAGATATCGAGTGAAATGAGGATCGGACTCAAAATAAAGATTTTAATATCACCCAGAATGGGGCACATAAAAGCAGTGAGCTTTGGGGCTTCTTGCATTTTAGAGGTAAAGTTCCAACGGAGAGGTCAAAATGAAGACATCTCTTACTTTGGCTTTGTTTGCCTTTGTACTCGCTGTTGGCTTGTCAGTCGCGGTACCTGAAAATGAGTTTGCCGAGATAGCAGATGAATTTGAAGCAGAAAAACTTCGGGGGTAAGTAGGATCACGAAAATTAGCTATAAATGATACATAGAACAACAAAGTAGATTTCATTAAGATGCCACATTTTCCGAGTTTCTCCTGTTTCTCCGCGAAGAAGAATAGCAAACTAGATTGTGGTGAGACCTGGCAATTCCTTGGAAGACAATTTATTTAGCTAGCATAGGGGAAGCTGAGATTTATAAAACAGTTTGTCTAAAAATATTCTGGAATCAAAATTTAAGTTTTTAAATAAATTGTTATTCTTCTGAAAGTGAATTATGCTTTAAACTTTTTGGCAACTTTAGAGTGAAGCAGTATAAATGGTTTTATGATCTTTCTTTTTTTCATTTATGCTTTAGCGGATACGACATGAAAGCGAACGAGGGAGAGTTCGACGAGGAAGACCTAGAGGACGAGGATATGGTAATCCCTGCAATGTACGTCGTGGAAGAGAAAATTATTCTGATTACTTTAGCAAGACTGACAGTGTTGGAAACTTGCACAGTCAAATGTTCCGAGTGGGAAGTCTCAGCGAAAATTTAAAATTAGTGAATTTTAACTAGTCAATCAACACTCAGTTTCTCCAGATAACTGAGGAGAATTTGTTGCATTTGTTGTGACATCTGCAAATGGTTAGATGTTGTAGTCTTCTCGGATAAGGATGATAAAACTTCTCCTGAGTCTTCTCTGTAATGGTTAGCAAGAACCTACACATTTCTTGCCATGATGGGGAACATAACTCCCGGTGTTGTATTGTGGTCTGACTTTGTTATTGATTATGCAGGCCCCCATTTAAACCAGCTTTGATAAATATCCATGCAATTCGTTGACGGTTATCTTTTGCAATCTTTTTTCTTTCACCCAGTGAAAATGATATGGTAACCGAAGACGAGCAGTTTGACGAAAGAGCATTCGACAATGACGATGATGGAGACGACGTTAGTGACGAAGATGACGTAAGCGCAGTAGAAAAGTCAGCTGACCCCATTCGCTTTAGACGCGTTACACGCAGATTGGGACGTAGAGTCAGACGTCTTATTCGTCGTCGTCGTCCTCGGCCATTTCGTCGTGTTCGTCGCATAATTCGTCGTGTTCGTCGTCGATTTCGTCCTTTTCGCGGTTAACAAAGACCATTTAAGTGAAGGTGAGTGGAAATAAGAAATAGGACGTGCAGCTGGTTTTGTCTCTTTTAGTGATGTTAGCAAGGGCAAAGCAACTGAGAATATACGCACATACCCAAATTCTTACGCCAAGATCCCATGATCTAGAAAATGCATCACATTTACAAGTTGATCTGCGAAAAGCGTCTGTTATTTTAATTAATCGGCTAAGTTGCGTTCCTGAAATTACTTAATACTTACTTTTTTCTTGTTTAGATCGTTTCTTCATCATTCCTTCCTGAAGTAAAATTGTAAAGGTCTTCAAAATGAAGAGACCCTTTGCATCTTTGTTGTACAGCTATTGGAAGATAAAATATATAATAAAACTGCATATTACTTAAGCGGATAAGTAACAAACTGGCAAAGGCAGAAAAATTTCACAGGACAACATCATGGTGTTCTTCCTTGCAGTCGCGCTTTGCGTGACTAAATTAAATGACAGCTATGTAGGAGATTAACGGAATTGTAACTCTTAACCACGAAAGAAAAATAATATCTTAAAGGCTTTGAGCATTCGTCGCACAGACACCGGTCAAGCTGCACTAAAATGGGCTTTGACGCCACACGTGAATCTTTTGACCACCTCGAAGAGTGACTAGAATCTAAACTCTCCTTACAATATCACCCCTGAGTCAGTTATAAAGGTCACGAGAATAAAGAGAGTTATCACCGACTAAAGAAGCTCTTCATTGTTAAACAAATTGTCCTTGTCAGCACCTTAGGAAATGCGTCATGATGGACAGCATGGAGAGTATAAATATTGATGTTGGGTGTTAAGGGTTAACGAGTGACCATTATTGCAACTGTTGTTTGATTATTCTCTTCCTCCACAGGCCTTGATGAATGCTAACCGTCAAAATGCATGAATGGAGAACTTGGGACAGCGGTAAAACAGCTCTTTACGCTAAAGAATATTGTGATACTTCTAGAATGCAAAAGTCCAGCTGCTGTCAAAATATAATTGAAGGGAAATAATAGCCGACGAAAAAATTGTGATTTGCTTTAAGCTCGCGTGGATTTGATAAAAATAAACCAAGTTCACAAATACCTGGCTCTGTTGTTGTTTTTCTTTGATTTGTTCACTTCAATTTTTTTTTGTTTGTTTGTTTCAGTCGAGGTAACTTCTTTTTAGTCAGTTTCTCTTTTTGATTTAGTTTTTTTGGTTCTCTCTATTCGAGAGTTTTTTCCCATGCTGGAATTTCACTAGAATGAAATAAGGTTGCTCGAGATAATTAACAAACAGAGAAGCCTTGGCTGTGCTCTGTTCTGTTGTAAAGCGCGGAGGAAACGCCGGCTTAAGTACAAAAGAAGTGTAGGGAGGAACACGAGATGTGGGGAAGTGTTTCTCCCTAGTGCTTGAGTGCTCTAGCCGCTTCCTAAGCCCAAGGCGAGTGTTTCAATTTATAAGCTTTCTGAGAGTTTCTGAGGGTGTTATCCCAGCATTTTAAATGGCTTTATCACGCTGTAGAGTCCGAAAAAAATAAATGATATTGCTTTTAGGACAAAAGTAACACAGGAACATGAAGATTGCTCGGGATGCCGTAAAACTGGGCTGTAGGCGCTCGATATACTGAATCCACGACTCCCTTGTTTCGCCAAATTCACTTATTTTCACACAGGGTGCCATTCCGATGCGAAATTACCGGTTTATACTCGTCACTCAGCAAAACCCCACTGTAAAAATCCCTTAGATATATATATATATATATATATATATACCAGTCACGATGGAGGAATGCAGTCACGGAAAGTCACGCACCTACAAAAGCTGATAGCACAGGTTTCTGAATCAACTGGACCAAAGTTTTAGTTATATTAGTTAAAATAGAAAGAATGAGAAAGGTTGTCGTCATTGATATTGTGGACACAAAAACAGCGAAAAAAAAAGTCTAATATTTCCTCATGACTGGGTTGATCAGTCGGTAATTACTCTCCTGGTTTATTAATTTTGGGATAGAAACCAAGAATTGGTGAAGAAAACACCTGGTTTGGTCCCCCAATAGCTATGAATCGTGGTAAATATATCTAAATTGTAATTTATCAGAAACTTCTATATTTCTCAAACAATATCCGGATATTAGTGAAAAGTCTATGTCCGATAAAAATTGTTGCTGCCTCTTTGACGTTTGAATAGTTAATGGTTCGACATTATCATGAAACTTACGTCTATTGCATTTAAGAGCGTGTCTCTGTAATTTCCGACCACTGGAAATTGGTTCAAAAATAAATCTTGCCTTAAGCTTGGCATGTGAATAAGGAAACCATTGCCTATCATCGGAACAAAAGTGGTTTCCTTATTCACATGCCAAGCTTAAGGCAAGATTTATTTTTGAACCAATTTCCAGTGGTCGGAAATTTTCCATAGTTTCATGACAATGTCGAACTATGAAACATCACACATCAAAGAGACAACGAAATTAATTCCAATTCCTGGGTCAATTCCAAGACTTTGGGTATTATTAGCAACTGATCAACCTAAGAATGAGGAGAAATTGGAGTTGATTTTTTTATGTAAGTTCTAATTTCCACCATAGAGTATTGCTGTAGTGAGTATTAATTGGTTTTCCTGTTGTTAAACGCAATAGACGAAAGTTTATCACGAACTGATTAACCCAGTTGTGAGGATATTTGACTTTTTTTTGTTGCCGTTCTCGTGTCCACAAAATTAATGACAACGATCTTCCTCATTCTTTCTATTTTAACTATTACTGCTAACACTTTAATGCTTTTTGCATCGACTTGTAAATGTGATGCATTTTCTATATCATGGGATCATGGCGTAAGAACTTGGGTGCGTGCATATGTTGTCGCTTTGCCCTTGCTAGTAACACTAAAAGAGACAAAACCAGCTGCACGCCCTATCTCTTATTTGAACTCGCCTTCACTTAAATGGTCTTCGTTAACCGCGACGAACACGACGAATTAGACCACGAATTGGACGACGAACACGACGAATACGAAGAATAATTAATGCGTCTGACTCTACGCCCTATTCTGCGTCTAAAGCGTCTAAGGTGAATGGGGCCAGCTGACTTTTCTATCGCTCTTACGTCATCTTCGTCACTAATTTCGTCTCCATCGTCGTCATTGTCGAATGCTCTTTCGTCAAACTGCTCGTCTTCGGTTGCCATATCGCTTTCACAGGGTGTAGAAAAAAGATTGCAAAAGATAACCGTGAACGAATTGCATGGATGTTTATCAAAGCTAGTTTAAATGGGGACCTGCGTAATCAATAACCACAACACTGGGAGCTACGTTACAAATCCCTGCTAACCATTACAAAGAAGACTCGGGAGACGTTTTATCATCCCTATCCGAGAAGACTAGAACGTCTAACCATTTGCAGATGTCACAACAAATGCAACAAATTTTCCTCAGTTATCTCGAGAAACTGAGTGTTGGTTGGTAAGTTAAATTCACTAATTCAAAGTTTTGGCTGAGACTTCCCATTCAGAACTTTTGTCTGCGCAAGTTTCCAAGACTGTCAGTCTTGCTTTAGTAATCAGAATAATTTTCTCTTCCTCGACGTACCTTGTAGGGATTGCCATATCCTCGTCCTCTAGGTCTTCCTCGTCGAACTCTCCATCGTTCGCTTTCATGTCGTATCCACTGAAACTTAAACGAAAAAGAAATAAAACCATTTCTACAGCTACACTATAAAGTTGCCACAAAGTTCAAAGCACAATTCACTTTCAGAAAAATAAAAATCTATCTTAAGACTTGAGTTAACTTTTGATTCCAGAATTTCTTTAGAGAAAATGTTTTATAATTCTCAGCTCCCCCCTACGCTAGCTGAAGAGATTGTCTACCGTGGAACTGCCAGTTCTCACAATAATCCATTTTCCTATTCTTCTTCCCGGAGAAACAGCAGAAACTCAGAAAATGTGGCACCTTTATGAATTCCACTTTGTTGCTTTATTTATCATCAATAGTTATTTTTCTTTATCCAACTTACCCCCGAAGTTTTTCTGCTTCAAATTCATCTCCTCTATCGGCCAATTCATTTTCAGTTACCGCGACTGAAAAGCTAACAGCTAGTATAAAGCCAAACAAAGCCAAAACAAGAGATTTCTTCAGTTTGACCTCTCCGTTGGAACTTCGGTTCTCAACTGCAACAAGCCCTAAAGCTCACTGCTTTTATGTATCCCATTCTGGGTGATATTACAATTTATATTTTGGGTGCGATCCTCATTTCACACGATATGTGATCATAAAATATACACCCTCGGAAATCTGTAAAAGTAAACTAAAGTATACACTTTTAAGGCCTAAAGATATTAAGTCCGTTGTATAACGATTTTAGCAGATAAACCATACAGTTTGATAATATTTACAATCATGTTGTAGGAAGTAGACAACTTTTTTGTAAGACATGTTTCGGCATGCATATGCCATCTTCAGTCAATGAGTAACTGAATGTGAACAATTATATAGTGTACTAATTACAACGTGACATTAAACATCAAAGGTGTAAACTAGAACGCTAGAAAAGTGTTATAATGCTGTAGTTGTTTGTTAAGTTCAGGTTTGATCTTATTTATATAAAAGGCTTCTTTGAGTTTTAAATCAATTGAGTTGTTGGCAGAATCCAGAATACTAAAACAAGAAGTTTGCATTAATAATACACCTCAGGGCCAGATCTTGCTGTTTGGCTGCAAAGTGCCTTCTCACTTTATCCGCTAGCCCTTGTTCCTCCGTTTGACAAAAGTTAGTGTCGCAAACAGAACCTTTGCCTCGTTTATGACCACAAAGAATTCTGTGAAATTCCACCACAACTCCAGAAGGGAACACCTCACATTTCCATTTTGACAAATTATTAGAATCAGGACACAGGCTTAATTGACATCGATATCGCGGCCACACCCTTCCACAGGACTTAGGGTGAATGACACACATTTACTTTCTATCAGTTCCTCTTTGTTCCTTATCGTCTTGATACCAATTTGTTCTAAAGGTCCTTCCAGATTAAGCTGATCAGCAAGTTCACTATCAATGAGAGTGTCGGCACAGCCGTTGTCCAAAAACGCATAGGTAGAAAGGGAAGCACCATTCTCTGTGGTGACAGTTACTGGTAGCACATTTGGCAAGACTTGAGCTCTTTCGGTGCTTATGCCATTTGCACGAGATTACTATTTGATGGATGTCCTCCCGAGGGGTGGGCTGTTGTCTTGCGTTCCATACATGAGCCTCTGGCTCGGGTTATATGGGTAACCATGCCCCACGTAAAGACATTAAACTTTTGATTACTTACTTTGATTACTTTGAAGCGATCATTCCTCAATAAATTCGGGTAAAGGGACTATCTTCAACAAATTACTCTTGGTAGGACAAACAATTTTTCACTATGTTGGGGATAACACAAAACTTTGGCGCGTTATCCGTAATATTCCTTTAACTTTCGACCATCACAATTGATAGTATGAACGCGTCATGAAAACGGTTACAAGACGGTGAAAACTGAGAAAGAAAACAAACAACAAGACGAATAAACAAAATGAATTCCTAAAACAAGCATCAATCGAATTCCTACTTACATTTTGGGCGAACCAAACGATTAAAAGAAGAGTTTAAAGCCCGCAAAAGCTCGTCGATAAGAACACGTGTGAGAAGCTACAGTCCAAAAAACACGTGACCAAACTCTACCTCGTGTATATGTACCGAAACGTAACGCAACAAAAAAAAAACAAAAACAAAGGAAAAACGTCAAGGACTAAGTTTAACTAAACAGATTCTTCAGTCCATTTTTTACAGATTCTCGAAGGTCAACTTTCCTTGATGAAATATTGGGTGAAATGAGGATTGCGACGAAAAATAGAATGAACCACTGTGAATATCTGAATATCATATATAATTGGTACACTGAAGCAATTTTGAACTATCTTAATCCCCTTGCACAAATCCAATAACTACTTATCCAGCTAGGTAGGACATGGTCGAATTTATAGTGGAATTCACACTATTGTAGCTTTTCCTTACCATCACATTTCATTATAGACAAGTATTTACTCTCACATGTTTCTATCAGTAAAATGAAATAAAGTAAAACTCCAAAGGAAACCTTTAAAAATGATTACGAACTTAGGTTAGTGAGTATTCTCAAACTACAAGGTTTATCTGATAGTATCAATATACGACAAACGAGCACGCCTGAATCGAATTTTTACAGATTTTCAAGGGTCTGCATTCCATGATTAGATACAGGGTGATATAAAACCATAAAACCAGTGATCAACAAAATGGACTTCACAAAGCTGCCACATTGTTTGGCTTTGTACTCGCTTTTAGCTTTCCAGTCGCAGTTACTTAAATGAGTAGGCTGAAATGGCACACGAATTTGAAGCAGAAAATCTTCGAGGGTAAGTTGGATAAAGAAAAACAGTTATTAATGATAAGAAGATGAACAAAATGGACTTCAGAAGGGTGCCACATCTGCGGAGCTCCTCCTGTTTCGCTAGGAAGAAGAAAGAAAATTAGATTGCGGCGGGATCAGGACATTCCTTCGATGACAATTCATTGAGCTAGTAACGGGAACCAAAAACTAGATCCATTTCCATTTTCCCACTTTCCACCAATCTGTCCTTCAAAAGCAATGTAACTTGATCCTCAGCATATTTGAACAACTTACTTATTAAAGGCTCCTGGTTAAAAATCATTGAATCAAAAGTTAAGTTTATAAATGAGTTATTCTCGTGTAAGTAAACTTTGGTTCAAACCAACTGGCAATCCTGAGATGTTGCAAGGGAAATAATGAGAACAGTATAACTCCATCTTCTGCCAATTTGGACAATCCAGCTTATTAATAGCTTTCTTGTTAGATTTTTGAAAATGTATTTTTCTTCCAATATGTCATCGGTTTGTGTGGCAATGGTTCTTGTCTAAAAAATTATGGGATTAAATATAAGTTTATAAATGAATTATATTTCTGACAGTGAATCATGCTTCAAAGTAATTCAAAATTCTGAACTGGCTGTACTGCAAATGATGAGCACAGCGTAACTCAATCGGGAATTTGTCGGACTAATTGGTGTAAAAGAAAATTTGAATATTGTTCTTTTTAAAACATTGAATTTTTGAATGTTTAAAATACGTCGCTGTAGCAAAGATTTTCTTTTATTTTTACTAATATTTTCAGTGAAGATTACCCGACAGTGAGCGATGGAGAGTTCGACGAGGAAGACCTAGAGGACGATGATGAGATAATCCCCAGAAGGTACGTTGAGGAAATGGTTAGCTATTCTTCTCGGATACTCACGCTAAAGGTGGTTCCCGTTTCCTGTATCATGGAAACCTGTCCCTGGGTATCTGGGGACGTTGAAGAAACTCACGCAGTCATCGTAAATATTAGGGAACGTAGCTCCTGGTGTTGTGGTCTAGTCTTGGACATGTTTAACACATATTATTATTAAGTGTGGATTATTGGATAATGCAATTTTAGACTTTTTATTGGCTTACTTAATTTGGGATATGAGCCAATATACCCATAATCTACTATCTGTTCATGTAACATCCGGTTTCTTTCCATAAAATTAAGTCGAGAAGAATTGTATAATATCTTGGGGGCGTTTTTTTTTTTTTTTAATAAAACAATTATTCCACTCGCGCTTCTAGGATATGTGATGATTATAGCCAACTCTGCGCTACGCGCCGCGTTGGCTATCCATTATCTCATATCCAACGCGCGCTCGAGGAATAATTGTTAATTAGTATATACTAAAACAGTGGATAGCGTTGAAGGCGCGCTCTGATTGGCTAGTCAAACTCCAAATATCCTTTACTATTTACCTCCGAGCAACTTGGGAAAAAATGGCGTGCCGGTTTGCATCCGTGACAAGCGAAGAAATCACTCAAATAACGACGAAGCAGTCCCTGAAAACACAGAAAGCGACTAAATTTGGTTTGGCCGTGTTTAAAGGTAATGGTAACCAGCAGTTTATCGATAAAAACCAATGAAAAAGGTTTTGTTTACAAATGCAAATTAATACGTATGATGCACGATCCTCGCAGTAGATAGCGCTATTTAAGCAATAGCGAAAATCAGACCTGAAAAAAACCAGGCCTGTACGGGATTCGAACCACTGACCTCTGCGATACTAGTGCAGCGCTCTTACCAATTGAGCTAACAAGCCAACTGGGAATAGACCTTTAAGCTTCGAACCTATGACCCATGAACTGCGAAACCATATATTCTTAGTATCAAAAACGATTTGATGAACACGTACCATGCATGCACATATTTTATAGACCGATATAAAATTTATTTTTTTATAATATAAAAATTATGTTTTTATATCGGTGTTAAACACGTATACCCCCTCACTGAAGGAGAAGTTCGCGTTAGGAGCTATGTAGGAATTTCAAGCAAGTGGCAGGGGGGTGGGAGCCCGGAAGAACATGGGGCGGGAAGCGGGAGCAGAAATAAATAAGGCGATAGTTTGTTGTTAATTACTGGGTATTATTAGTCAAAAACGCTTAAGTAGCAGCGTTAAGAAATTTCCATTTAACATCCACCAATGCTTAAAAGAAAATTTCGGAGGAAAGGAAACGTAAATTTGTACTCGTGCTGGAAAAAAAACAGCATTACTTCTGGTGAATTTGGAAATCCGTTCCGTGTCTGGTAAGCTGTAGCTGTCGAAAATCTCCTGCAAAGAAAGCGATTCAGGGTCATTCAGGTGAAATGCAAGCAAGAATACAGGAGAAGCAAACTCTAAACGTTACGTCCTCCTCTTAATTTTTATTGTTTTTTGATTTTGAAATGGCAATAGCTATTACATCACAACGTGAACTGAGACTTTCGTCTCTATGACAAGATGTCAGAAGCGACGATCAAACTGTGATAACTCGGTTAGTTAGTCCCCCTCCCCACCACACTACACGTGTGAAAGTTTCATGATGATGTCGGACCATAAACTAGCACGCTTCAAAGAGGCAACAAAATTAATTCTAAGACTTTGGATACAACTAGCGACTGATCAACCGAAAAATGAACAGATATTGAAATTGATTTTTCGTGTGAGTTCTAATTTCCACTTTAGAGTATTGTTGTAGTCAGCATTGGTTTTCTTGTTCTTGTTAAACGCAATATATAGACGAAAGTTTCGTGATTATGTCGAACCATGGACTGTTCATACGTCAAAGGGGCAGCTAGAAATTTAGTTGGACATAGACTTTTTACTTATATCCGGATATTATTTGAAAAATGTAGAAGCTTCTGATAATTTAGAATTTAGATATATTTACCACGATTCATAGCTTTTTGGGGGCCAAACCAAGTGTTTCCTCACCATTTCTATGCCAAAACTATGAGAGTTATTACCAACTGATGAACCAAGTTATGAGGAAATATTTGACTTTTTTTTTGCTGTTCTCGTGTCCAGAATACCAATGCCGACAATCTTTCTCATTCTTTCTGTTTTAACTATTACAAGTAAAACTTTGGTCCAGTTGATTCAAAACCGGTTTATTAAAAAAACAAACAAACAAACAAACAATTAACAAAACAAAAAACAAAAACCTTTGGTATTTTAAGCTTTTGTAGGTGCGCGACTTTGCGTGACTGCACTCCTCCATCGTGACTTGTTATTGGGTTTTTTACAGTGGGGTGTTGACATTTAAGTGACGAGGATAAATCTGTAATTTTGCGTCGGAATGGCAACCTATGGGAAAATAAGTGAATTTGAAGAAACAGAGGAGTCATGGATTCAGTATGTCGAGCGCCTGCTGCCTAGTATTAAGGCATCTCGAGCAATCTTCATGTTTCTGTGTTTTTTATGTCATAAAAGCAGTATTTGTTTTTTTTGTTTTTTTGTCTTTTTTTGCGGGCTCTATAGCGTGATAAAGCCGTTTGGAAAGTTGGGTAACACTCTCAGCAACGCTCAGAAAGCTTATAAATCACTCTCCCTCGGCTAAGGAAGCGGCTAGAGCTAGAAGTAGGGAGAAACACTACAACTTGTGTTTCTCCCTACACTTTCTCCGTACTTAAGCCGCTTACTCATTGCTTAGTACAACAAAACAGAGCACAACCAAGCCTTCTCTATTTGTTAATAGGGACTGTAAGCAGTCATGACGGCAACGCCACGGAAGACATCGATTAAAAAGTGAGTTTCTACTTTAACCCTGTCCCGGCAGACAAAACCTTATAATTTGACCAAATAAAACTTAGGCTCACTTTGTATGTCGTTATATGAAGTATCCATTACAATATTTGCGGTTTTGTGACACCATGGGCCCAGATCAACCGCTCGTGTTTGGATGCGCTGAAATCGTTTCGTTTTCTCGTGTTTATTAGTGTTTTTCGAGACATTTTCTCTCTACAGAAGCCCTCAGGACAGCATCATTAAGCCGGAATGTGGGTAGAGGCAAGCCTCTGAAAGAAAACAGAGGTGAGAGGTGGTTTCATGCAGACTGGAGCGCTAAATTGTTTTCGTGCAAGTTTGGCGAGTTCACAAGTGAAGTCGTCTCTCTGGCCCATCTGTAGATGGCTACTAGGACCTACCAAGGCTTTCAGGGCCAGTTTTAAGAGGTAAAAGTCTCGATGGATGTGATATTTTGCTGGCAGGACTGGGGGACCCGAACACGATTCTAATAAAATGGAAATGTGAGGTTTTCCCTTCTCGAGTTGTGGTGGAATTTCCCAGAATTGTTTTCGGTCATAAACGAGCCAAAGGTTGTGTTTGGGACACTAGCTTTCGTCAAACGGAGGAACAAGGTCTAGCGGATAAAGTGAGAAGGCATTTTCCAGTCAAACAGCAAGATCTGGCCATGAGGTGTGTTTTGAATGCAAAATTTTGATTTCTTGAGCAAGTTTTGATCTTAAAAGATAGGCACTTTTTCAGGGTTGCTCTTGGAGCAGAATGCTGGATTTTTGGATTTCTTATTATATAAACGGTTCACTGCAATGGAAATCGGGAATCATTGTGGGTTTTTTAGGCTGAAATAGGTGTCACATGAGACACCCTTGCAATGTAGACAGTTACATAATGTTGTCTCTTAATTTCAACAAGAAACAAATAACAGCAGTTGTCGTGCAAATCTAAATGATGTATGCGTGTCTTGATAGAAAGGGCTTAAGTTAGAATTTCGAAAATAGTGCATGTGTTTACCGTCTCATAGGGTGCCAGACCTCAAACTCAACATAACACATAAAAGTAGCGCTGAGTTCCAAATGTAAATTAAAATAGGGAGCTTTAGCAAAGACGACGGCGACGGCAACCAAAAACGTCGTGTCGAAATCTAACTTTTCGTTTTTGTAACTCTTTCGAGGTTATTCCGATGTGTTTCACTTGGAAAATGCAGGCGAACTATTCGATTCAGGGACTATATCACTACGAACAGCGTTAAAGTAAGCAGAAAGAAAGAAAAATTAACCGTCATGCGCTCACGTTCTCGAGAAATCATAAAGTTTGGTTATTTCACGTTGTTGTTTTGCCGAAAACGGCACAGAAATGTACCAAAATGTTAAACACACGAGCAAGGCGATTGTTTTTGCTCATTAAGCCTATTGTTTTCTGCCGTTCTCGTTGCCGTCGCCGTCGTCGTTGCTAAAGCTCCCTATTAATTTGCCGCCGCGGTTTCGGTTCGCAGGCGACGTAGATTTTAGTGATTTCACGTTTTTGTTTTGAATAGGACGGCTAAGAAATGTTCAAAGCTTTAAAACGCACGTACTGGGCTATTGTTTTACCAATTACATCTATTGTTTTTCCATGTTCTCGTTGCCTTCGCCGTCGTGGTTTGCTTAAAGTCCCTAATTATCCCGAGCAATCTTATTTCATTCTAGTGGAATTCCAGAATGGAGAAAAACTCTTGAATAGAGAGAATTAGAAAAACTAAATCATAAAGCGAAACAGACTAAAAACGAAATTATCTCAACTACCGTCCAAAAGAACACAAAGAACTTGAAGGGAACAAAGTCACAAGAAAAACAGTAACAAGAGAACCAGGTATTTGTGAACTTGGTTTGTTTTTATCAGATCGACGCAAACTTGTAACAAATCAAACAATTTTCGTTAGCTATTTTTGCATTACTCCCTTCACATTATAATTTAACAGCAGCTGGACTTTTGCACCCTAGAAGTATCGCAATATTCCTCAGCGTAAAGAGCTGTTTTATCGCTGTCCCAAGTTCTCCAATCATGCATTTTCAAGGTTGATATTTCATCAGAACCTGTCAAGGAAGACAAAAATCAAACATAAGTTCTGAAGATGGTCACTCTTAACCCGTAATACCCGAACATTAGTATTTATATTCTCCATGCTGCCCTCTACATATTTCTTGAGGTGCTGACAAGGAGAATTTGTTTAACAATCAAGAGCTTCTTTAGTTGGTGATAATTCTCTTTGCGCTCGTATCCTTTATGACTGATTCAGGGGACGGATATTGTAGCGAGATTCACGTGTGGCCTTAGCTCATTTTAGTGCAGCTTAACCGATGTCTATACAACGAATGCTCAAAGCCTTTAAGATACTTTTTTCTTTTGTGGTTTGGAGTTACAATTCCGTTAGTCTCCCAGAAAGAAGTTCTTTAAGTCAGTCTCTCAAAGCGTGACTGCAAAGAAGACCACCATAATGTTTTCCTATGAAATTTTCCTGCGTTTTCCAGTTAGTTACTTATCCGCTTAAGTAATACACTGTTTTATCACATATTTTGTCTTCGAATAGCTGTACAACAAAGATGCAAAGGTTCCGTTCTCTTTGAAGGCCTTTATATTTTTACTTCAGAAAGGAACGATGATGGAACGAACAATTATAAAAACGAAGGATTACCAGGTACATTTATTTCCAATTATATTTTACTTATTTTCAGAAGAACACTTCTTTTAATTCAAACAAGAAAAAAGTGAGTATTAAGTAATTTCAGTAACGCAAACTAGCCTAATAATAGAAATAACAGAATTTTTTTGGAGATCAACTCGCATTTGTGATGCACTTTCTAGATCATTGAATCATGGAGTAAGAACGTGAGTACGTGCGTATATTGTCACTTTGCCCTTACTAACATCACTAAAGGAGACAAAACCAGCTGCACGTCCGGTTTCTTATTTCCACTCACCTTCGCTTAAATGGTCTTCGTTAACCGCGACGAAATGCACGACGAAATGGACGACGAAATGGACGACGAAATGGACGACGAAATGGACGACAACATGGACGAAAAAATGGACGACGAAATGGACGACGAAATGGACGGCGAAATGGACGACGAGATGGACGACGAAATGGACGACGAAATGGACGACAAAATTCCGCGTCTAATACGTCTAAAGCAATTGGGCTCAGCTGACTTTTCTACTGCGCTTACGTCATCTTCGTCATTAACTTCGTCTCCATCATCGTCTTTGTCGAATGCTTTTTCGTCAAACTGCTCGTCTTTGATTGCCATATCGCTTTTACTAAACGAAAGAGAAGAGATTGCAATAGATAACCGTGAGCGAATTTCATAAATGTTTATCAAAGCTGGTTTAAATGGGGACCTGCATAATCAATAACAAAGAGCTACGTTCCCCACCATGGCGAGAAATGTGTAAGCCCTTGCTGACCATTACAGAGAAGACTTAGGAGACGTTTTATCATCCTTATCCGAGAAGGCTATTACGTCTAACCAGTTGCAGGTGTCACAACAAAGGCAGCAAGTTCTCCTCAGTTATCTCGAGACACTGAGTGTTAAAACTCACTAATTTAAAATTTCCGCCGAGACTTCCGACTCGGAACATTTGCTGGACTGTGCAAGCTTCCAAGACTGTCAGTCTTGCTTTAGTAATCAGAATAATTTTCTCTTCCTCGACGTACATTGCAGGGATTGCCATATCCTCGTCCTCTAGGTCTTCCTCGTCGAACTCTCCACCGTTCGCTTTCATGTCGTATCCGCTGAAATATAAACAAAAAAATAAAAAATCATAAAACTATCTGCGCTGCTAAACTCTTAAGTTGCCAAAATGTTTAAAGCATAATCCACCGGCAGAAAGATAATAATATACTTAATAACAAATTTTGATTCCAGAATTTTTTTTAGACAAAATAACTTGTAAATCTCAGCTCCCCCTACGTTAGCTAAATAGATTGTCTTCCAAGAAATTGCAAGTTTCCATAACAATTCAGTTTTGTATTCTTCTTCTCGGAGAAACAGGAGAAACTCAGAAATGTGGCATCTTTATGAAGTCTACTTTGTTGCTCTGTCTAACATTTATACTTATTTTTCTTGATCCAGCTTACCCCGGAAGTTTTTCTGCTTCAAATTCATCTGCTATGTCGGCCAACTCATTTTCAGGTACTGCGACTGAAAAGCCAACAGCGAGCACAAAGCCAAACAAAGCCAAAATAAGAGATGTCTTCATTTTGACCTCTCCGTTGGAACTTCACTTCTCAACTGCAAGAAGCACCAAAGCTCACTACTTTTATCTATCCCATTCTGGGTGATATTAAAATCAAAATCTTGGGTGCGATCCTTATTTCACACGATATCTGGTCATGAAGTATAGAACCTCAGAAATCTGCAAAAAATAGACTTAAATATTGGGTCCGCCATCTAATGATTTTAGCAGATAAACCATACAGTTTGATAATATTTACAGTCATATGGTTTTTTTGAAAACCGGATACGAAGAAAGAAGAAGCACTTATTCTATAATTTACGTTTTGGTTGTTCAACTTTGTGGCTTTGATAACTGAGTTAAATGATTGTAAAACTCATGGATTTTCTTTCATTCATCTATTCACCAGCGACACTTTTTTTCTGTAAACGGCGAAGATTAGCAGGCCAGCCATGAAAGCTTAGAGAAAATTTGTTTTCTAAGTATGGGTTGGAATAGGAAATATATATTACTTCCAATATCTAATCATGCAATGTATACCCTTGACTGAAATTGTATTGCATTGTAATCTTTATTTAGACATGATCAATTCATCAGCCTATAAAAATACATATCACATACGCTAAGATATTTAAAATTAAAACTACATACTATAACACTAAAGCTGTTTTTCGTGAATGCCGTGCGTTAGACTTAAAGAATGTCATTGATCTTACGTTTAAATAACCCTAGAGACTCTGCGTTCCTTATATCGCGTGGTAAACTGTTCCATAATGTGGCGCCATTGTAGCTAAAGCTACAAATAAAGCTAAAAATAAACTCAAGAATGCCCTATTTACCACATGTTTGGCACATATCAGGGGCTTTAAATATTATAAAGGTAAAAAGGGTAAAGTCTGTTTACGAGCCTAGTGGCCCATTAGGCCGGTGCTTAACTCCGGTTTCTGTAGCATGAAGCGACTAGGAGTATTTCTACTTCCCCCTGGATGGGATGCCAGTCCATCGCAGGGTTACCCCCAGCATTAAATTGCCGGTACCCATTTATACACCTGGGTGAAGAGAGGCACTGTGAGAGTAAAGTGTCCTGCCTAAGAACACAACACAATGTCCCGGCCGGGGCTCGAACCTGGACCACTCGATCCGGAGTCGAGCGCACCAACCATGAGGCTACCGCACCTCCACTTTAAATGTTGTAAACCGAAGAAAATCTGTAAAAAAAGCCTTGATGTTTTCCCTAAGTGTTCGTCTTTGCGTAATGATGCGTGTGATCAGATGAAATATTTGCTCGTTTGAATTCAAAATGATTTCCATAAGAATTCCTTCGGGTTGAAGGTTTTTTTTTTTTTTTTTCATTTTGCTTACTTTACTACAATTTTATTTCATTGAAAAACATGTGATTAACACCATCATGGCCATATCAGAGGCTTAAAAGACCACGGTTGACTTTAAGAAAGATTTTGTTTCCTATCGGTAAGACAAACATACACCCACTCACTAGAAGAGATGTTCGCCTCAGAAGTCAAATAGCAATTTGTGTTTCCTATAGTAAAATTACTCGTGAGTTGCAAGCAAGTAACTTTATCTTATTGTTTTGGAGAAAAAATGATTTTAAGAAAACACTCATTCTGAAATTAACGTTTTCATAATTTCAAGTATATGTTAAGTACATTTCATTGCTATTCATCCATTTACAGACGATACGTATACCTGTTTTTATGTATTTTGTGAGGTAAGCAGCTTATTAAAATGGAGGAAATTTGTTTTACAAACACCGGTTGCACAGCAACAATATTAACCTCACAGTTTTATAAGGCATAAATACTTTGAATTAGGAAATACGTACTGTCTTCTTGGCATGCAATGCCTGTATACAAACCCCATATCACTCGATATCTGATCATGGAATGCTTACCGCCGAAAATCGGTAAAAAATGGTCTAAGGGATACACTTGTTGCTCTTAAAGACCGAGGAAATTCGAACTGAGACGTCCCTCTTAATGTTCTTCTCTTATGAAGTGAATTTAATTGGTTTAGTTAGTCAGTCAGTTTCGATTAATTAGTCGTTCGGTATGATTTAGTCATTTTTTTATGATTGGTCCTGTCTAACTTCCATAAATGGATGTCCTTAGTCTATCTACTGACTTTGCTTTGGACGAAAGATCTTATCTTAATTGTTTGGCAAACGTAGTCAAAGGTTGAATCAGTTTATGGGAAGCAATAAGTACATTGACGTTCATTTCAAAAGTCTTTGGAGTTTTTTGGGTAAGTGTTTTAGCAACAAATGTTTAATCTGCCAAGATCAGCTGGTTGCCACACCCACACACATCTATCTTAAAAGCTGATTTGGAGCTTACTTACAAGGGGAGAATGTAGACAATATGCAGAACGGCGCAGATGCATTCGGCCTCGTTTTCGTCGCTTACTTCGCCGCGGTCGTCGTAGGATTCGTCGTTTTCGTGGTCGATTTCGCGGTTAATGAAGCCCATTTACGTGATGGTGAAGGTGAGTGGGAAAAGAAATGACAAAAAATGCGACATACAGCTCCTGAAACAAACTCCCCTTGTCATTCAGCACCTCAGCAAATGTGTAAAGTATGGAGAATCCGCATATGAATAATGTTAGCGGTGTACAGGGTTAAGGATGACCCTCATTAGTACTTATATGTGTGATTTTTCTCTTCCCTGGCAGCTATGCATGGAGAACTATGGATAACTCATGACAAGACAGCTTGTCATACTTTTTTAACTTAATATAAACTCCTCGGCTGGTGTTAAAATTTAGAGGGAATAAATGCAGAAATAGTTGAAGAAAAAGTTGTGAATCCTTACTCGTTCGCATCAATAAAAATGAATCAAAGCTTATAAATACCTGACCCTTTCATTCTTGTATTTCTTACCTTTTTTGTTTTAAGTTTGATTTGCTTCTTGGGCTGTTGTTGAGGTAGATTTTTTTCTTTGTTGATTTGGTTTTCAGTGATATCACTCCATCCATGTTTCTTGTCGATCAAAAATTGCTGAACTGGTCATCGATAACAGGCATTTTCGAAAAGTGTTTTAGAATGTAAACATCGTTTTCCTAAATTTTTGGAGTGTATACGAAAACTGCTATGAAATCACTTATAAGTTTCCTATAACAACAACAACAGGGGAGATTGACGGGGATGCGCCGCTTCGATGGGCTCGCATTTTCATGACTGGATTGACTATGATCGCCGGGATCGCATTTTCAAGTTGCTAGAATAGAGTCGCTTATTATCCAGATTTTTGGGTAAAAAAATTCTGGTAGGTCAGGGCTCGAAATTGCGACCGATACAGTCGCCAATGCGACTAAAACTTTTTTAACTTGGCGACTAAAAATTCGAGTTTAGTCGCCACTTTGGCGACTATGAATCAATTTGGAATATTAAAAAGGCCTGAAATCTGGTATTCGTTTTTCTCTATGAACCAACTGTTGATTTTGTTATCAATTTCCTGTGAAAACTAAAACAAACAAAACAAGCAAAAAATCCTGGAATTCCGGCCTCAGTTCAAAAGTGATTAATTTTTCCGCGAAAACACGCTCTAAAAAATCAGCTTAATCTGACCAGCGGATTTACATGGAGAACAGGAGGTCTGGTACTAAATATATCTCTGCCATGTTTGATAAATGCTTGATGCCTTCGTATCGTACGATTTTTTGCATGCGATGTGACAGATTTTTCCTGTTAAAGTAACCCTGAAATGTTCTTATTACTTTTTTCGCTTACTGCTTAAGGTGAGATTATCATGCAAAAGTCTTTCCAAGTTTCTTTCTTTGTGTTTCATGTTTTAAGTCATTCAAGATCGAGTATTTCGGTCTATCCCACAACGGGTGTTACGAAAACTCAGACCCCGAAAACTCAGACCTCAGACCCCGAAAACTCATACCCCTCGAAAATCCAAGAGATAAACTCTACCCATGATCACTCCTGGTAATGTCGCGTATATTTTGACCTTTTGGGTCCTGATCCAACAAGCAGCAAAAACAAGGCCGCAAGTTGCACGTTTCGCAAAATTGTCCGATCATTGAGTATTAAAACATTTTAGAGTGACACAAGACTTTATTTAGCTTAGATTTCCTCCATTTTTCCCATTGATTTTGAGCTTTTCATTCACAATTAACTGGATCAAATGCGCTCGCTCTAACACTAAAGTATTAAATGTGGCGTGATTCTGAAGAACCGATAGGGACGTTTGTTTACTTTTTTGTACTTCGTCGCACAGATCCTTGTTGTCGTTCTGTTCAAATTCTAAAATATTTCGCGATAGTAATGGATACAAACAGAGACTCAGCCCACCAGTCCCAAAACGAAGACAATTTTGCCACCCTTGGGCTAGAGTTCTTAAATGAGGCAGAAAAAGAGAAAAACAATGGGAAAGAGGAGTCGGCATCAGCGTCGTCAGGATTCGCTTCACTGAACAATCACTCTTGATATTGTTGTCCGTCTTTCGCGTCGGATTTGTTGCAAAATTCTACCGGCTCTGTTGTGAAACAATTGGTTCATGCTTTTAGCTGTGCACTGTCGATTTATGGATCACTTGGGAAGTTTGGAGAGCACTTCGAGGGGTCGGAGTTATCGGTGTTACGAAAACTCACACCCCTCGAACTGTTCTAAGCTAATTGAAGTCTTGCGTCACTCTAAAATGTTTTAATCCTCAACGATCGGACAATTACGCGAAACGTGCAACTTGTGGCCTTGTTTTTGCTGCTTGTTGGATCACGACCCTAAAGGTCAAAATATACGTGGCATTACCAGGAGTGATCATGGGTCAAGTTTATCTCTTGAAGTTTCGAGGGGTCTGAGTTTTCGGCGTCTGCGGTCTGAGTTTTCGTGACACACCATCCCACAACCGCAGCTACAATCTACCAGAAGCCGAACAACAATGCCAATTAAAGAAGGCTCTAATCTGATTTTCTGTTCTTGTACTATCTGGCGACTGCATTTTCCATTTGGCGAACGTTTTTTCTCTGATAGTCGCCAAAAAGTTACTTGGAATTTTTCTCAATTTCAAGCCCTGTATGTAGGGATTTAAAAATGGAAATATTCGCGCCTAAAAAGCTGTTGCGTTTGCCCAAGAGACTGAGATGGGGTCTATAATTGGCCACAGAATAGACTGTAATGGTGCAGGGGTTCTGAGCGGCCAGTGGCCCATGCCCGGCATAATTTGATCCAAATACCTCCCCCAGTCAGTCAGGGAGTCAGTGAGTCAGTCAACCAGTCAGTCTGTCATTCTGTGCGTTTATCAATTGCTCAGTTAGTCTGTCAGTCTATCAATCAATCAATTTGTTAGTCAGACAGTTAGTCAACTAGCTAGTTGGCCAGTCAGCCAGTCAGTTAGTCAGTCTGTCTGACACCCTCACCACAAGTTAGAAAGTCAATTGACTAAAAAAACAAAAGTTATGACCATGAAAAGTAAATTGCGGTAGCTTTTCTTGAATTTTTTAGTAAGGGATGACGTTATAAAGGCTAATAGTTTCTAAAGAAACTGTTTGGGGCTGCGTCGGTGGGGGTAACGAAATAATTTGAATATATCAACAAAGTTGAAATGGTAAATTGGCCACCGTTACGGTTATAAAAGCTGACGTTTCGAGCGTTAGCCCTTCGTCGGAGCGAATGGAGGAATGGTGGGTTGTGTGTGCTTTTAAAGGCAGAAAATGGAGCTACGTTATTGGTGGGAACATGGCAACGAGAAAAACACGAATAAATTAGTGGAATGAAAAGCGTTTGTTGATACCTGAGGAATTTAGAGTGCCGGTTTAAAAGATGAGCTTTTATTTAAGAGTTTTGCGGCTTTCCGTGCTACCTAAGTGTAAGGAAAGACCGCAGATTGCCATGTGGTGCTTAGAATGCCTTTCTTCCCCATGTACAGGTTGCACGGATACTAAATAGAACTTCAAATAAAATAGTTTTCAATTTAAAGTCTTAAAAATCACCAAAGTACTCCCGACGGCAAATTTGAGCAAACATGGCCATAAAGGAGGGTCAAGGTACTTAGAGTAAGTTGATCTCCTGAAGAGCGGGAAAATGCGGCGGCTTCATTTTAATCACCTTCACTAGAGTGGTCGCACAACAGAGCGAGGCTCCAAATTAAGTGCGCCCAATAACCCACCCATCCCACCCCACCCCAGGGGAGGACATCCATCACACAGTAATCTCGTGTGTGGGAAATTAACGTCTCCTACCCCAACCCTACAGGAGACGGGACCTCCATTTATTCGTCCCTATCCGAGAAGACTAGAATATCTAACCATTTCTTGATGTTATAAAAAGGTAGCAAATTCTTCTCAATTATGTTAAGACCCTGAGTGTTGGTCCGGCCGGGGCTCGAACCTTCGACCTCCCGCACAACAGTCCAGTGCTCTATCCATTGAGCTAACCGGGAGGCGGTTATTCCGCAAGAAGAAGACGGACGTTTTATCTTCGAGACAAATCAGGAAAAGAAGTGAAAAGTCATTGGTACAATTCTAAATACTTCAGTTCGAGGTGAACTCTACATACTCAGTGATCACGGTTGTCTTTAACCCTTCTTTTAAGGAAAATTAGTTGTTCTCTCAAACAATAACATAATTCAATGGAGATGTACATTTTGAGTAGTATCCCTTTAATTCAACTTTTCTTACCGTACTTCCTCGAACTTTATCCGATTCTGACCCGAAGTTACGTATTGGTTGTTTCGAGGCATCTTCGTAGTTCGACATTCGCAGTAGAGATCATTGGGCGCATTACACACTAAAGAAAGAATAATACCTTTTGAAACGAATTAATTTGTGCGAGACAAAACTCAAAATGTTTATTTTTTGGTTCATATCGTGATCAACCACAGAAGCGACAAAAATCTTACAAACATTTCACGATGGCCTCTCGCCGCCGTGTGATTTAAAACAAAACTTTTCCTGGCTGAAATATCTTAACAGGTGTGTGATCGGCATATTATGAAAAATTACAGTAAAAAAACTTTTCTTCACAAAGAGAGCATTTTGCCATTTGATTAATTAGGAAACCTTTTTGGCTAAAAATGTCTGTCATAAGGCAAGATTTATTGTTCTCCCTGCAACGTTTATTGTCTCTTCTAGACCGCAATATTTTCCGTGATCATCAATGTATTTTTTGGAATATCAGGGATGTATTTTTTTTGAATATTTGGGATGTATTTCGTCGTAGTTAAGAAGTTTAAATTAAGATTTCCTGTTTGCTAAATTAACGTCAAATGTGGTTGGAGTAGAAAAGTTGCATGCAAGTCGTGGGAAAGCTAGTGTTGACACTTACAACTTTTTCACATGATATGCCATTACGGGATAAACAAACACTGCTTTGGATTATCAGAATTTCCTTTCTCAACATGTATACCTATGAGTGTCTGTGTGTGTGTGAGTGTGAATGTGTGTGTGTGTGTGTGTGTGTGTGTGTGTTTATGTGTATGTGTGTCTGTGTATGTGTATGTGTGTGATGTTGATGTTATTTATACGACTTTCCTTAAATATCACCGGTAAGAACCGATCAAAAAGCGTGTAGAGACAAAAATACCTAGCAAAATGAAAAAATAGATAAATAGATAAATAAATACAGATTACGGTCAGAGATTGTTGGTGAAATGAATCAGTGATTAACTGATACAATATAATCTCATTCGACATATGATAAACAAAATTACTTTTAATTAATTGTCAAGAAAGCATGAACAAACATAAGACATTTTTACCTTCTATTTTGAAAAAAAAAAAGCAGGGAATTCGTCAAACCAAAGGGCATTTGTTTGCAAATATACGCAAACGGCGCGGTGGGTTCCTTATCTACGTGATCGTGTAAGCCATACCAAGCTGTCGCTTGTTGACATCAATAAGTCCTGTATTGGTTGAATTGCTGACATATCAAATGAATTATCAGTTACAATATATTTTAAGTATCCACTTAATACGTCTTTCTTCCAAAAATAAATTTCAATTTAGGATTCTGGGTCCTTTTTAAATGTGGTGTTCCCCAAAAAAAAGTTTTCAGGAGTAAATCTGAACGACAACTCTGCGATAATAATCCAATGCGTTATTTCAGATTTCAATGTGAATTAAAACAAGAATTTAGTTCTTCGGAGATCTTTTCAATATTGCGCTTCACCTAAGCACCAGATATCAGAAATAAAGTTGAAATCATCAGCAAATCTCTGTTTACGTAATTATTTACGTTTTAATTTTATTTTCAGCTAACTTACGTAGAAAGAAAGCCATCCCGGAGGAAAAATATTATTTCAAAACAACAATTTGTTCAGCGCAATCTTTAAATTTTTTAAAAGTCTTTTCACTTTAAAATGCTGGGACTGAAATTGGCCAAAACTTTCAGAATATGTTACAGCTAGAGCTGAAGTAGTGTCAATGAAGAATAAAATACAATTAAATGTCTAAAAAATGTTTTATGGAAAAATAGGTAAATTCGGTAATGTTTTGGGAAGAAAACAAATTGAAACCGCTTACGAGACAGTAGACCTATCAATTTAGATATTATTATTATTATTATTATTATTATTATTATTATTATTATATCGGCAATATGCATTCAACACAGCGAAAGCCTTTATGGTCTGCTTTTTTTCCCCAGAATATCAGACATAATCACGGATGAAAATGTTCACTTTTATGAAAACGAGCGAGTTTATAAGTAGCTGTATGGTAAATCGGTGTTGTTTTCGACCACTTTTACGAGCGAGTTTATACGCAGCTGTATGGTTAATGGGTGTTGTTCTCGACCATTTTTTCTTCAATACTAACTTTAAAAATATCAGCTATCAGAAAATACATAGTAGTTCTGGGTTGGGAAAAGTTCAGCACTTGAAAGGTAAGAAGGCGATCTACGCAAACTTCCTTAATTTGAGCTTAACCAAATTATCTCACACATTCCACAGATTTGGACATTGCATTATGAGAATAGCAAGTCTGTCTTTGTAACTGTGATTATTTCACGAAAACTTGAGATTACAATGTATAAATAGCAACGTGTCTCTAAAACGTTATTATATTTTTAGAATATGGTGGTTTACCGGAGTGGTATTCCAGTATTTAGACTGGGAGGTTTCAATCAAGTAAAAAACGTACCCACGCTTTTGCCAAAAAATTACGTCAAAGAAATCGTGTCTTCAAAAATATTTAGGCGACAGAACAATATTCTTTCAACAGCTTCATTCAGTTTGATATCAGACCTGAAACACCTTAAAAACAATTCTGACCAACTTTTTCGTCATGATATAGGTGGTAGAAACAATCCATAAATGGTATAAAAGGATCAGTTTTTCTCACTGTCTGACAGAAGTTATCAGACGAGTACAGACCAAGGAAGTAATTGCATCAAGCGGGCTAAGACTCAACAAGAACTCCACTCCGCTTGTAAAGTACAAGATGGTAAGTGATTGATATTTCCTGAAACCTTCTATGTTCGATTCCTGGATTTCAGTCCATGAGTCCATGTCCTGTTCCTATCTGGAACTCCGATTCTCGTTCCCATTTCTCCAAAGCCCCAAATCCTGAACTTAATGTCATTTTTCTGAATAGTGCCTACCCTGAGATTTTTTTTTTTTTAACTTTGCCTAGTGGTTGTACATCTTATGAGAACGTAAATTTCTGGATAAAAAGGAGGGTTCTGTGCTCGTTTAGGGGCAGAGCAGCAGTACCTTGTAGATACTCATATCATTGATATAATAGCATGACAATTATATTTTCGAGTACTGGCTAAATTCGCGTTTCCAAAGTTGTTCCTTCGCCTACATTAGAAGAGAAGAAAGGCCTGTTTGTTTGTTTTCTGTACATTACTGCAAGCTAACATTTAGACAGTTTTTTTTTTTTTTATTATTTTTTATCACTGGGGGATGATGGAAGCCAGTTAGTAACCTTGGTTTTCTCATCTGGGAGTCAGACAGAACATATTAAAAGTACTTTGAGTGAAAAAGTTCCCGAAATTAAGCAGGAGTGAGCTCATAGAAATGGTGCTATTTAGAAAGCATCGACATTATTTGCCTTCCTTCATTCGCTAATTTGCTGTTGCCCATCTTTTTACACCAGAAATTAAAGCTGTTATTTTCGTGTCTTTCTCTGCTGACCATCACTGTCCAATCCGTTTCCCTTATTGCGGAGAGAAAGGTAAGAACAAGATCATATTTTGATTTGTTACTGAAGGACGTAAAACATATGAAAATACCTTGCAGTACTATGAACAAGAACCAGAATTTACATGAAAACCGCATACAGATACCATCGATGTTGGTGTTTGAATTTTCCTATATGCGCCATTTTGGGTCTGTGACGACGTTCATTTGCCACTAGATCATCCACGAATAGCTTTTTCATTCAAGGCAATCATGCATGCGGTTAAGTAGCAACAGGAATGCTTTATACGATCCAACACAGTAGAACACGCGGAATTCCAGGTTTATAGATCCAATACATGTTGCGGTTTTTCGCACAAAAAAGTATTTTGGGCCATTTTACAGTTGTGTACTTAGTTGCCAAGCCTTTGATTTGGAGTGAGGCTGAAGGTGACGTTGTCGTGATAGAGACCTGTATCTAGTTAGCATGATAACAAAGTAATTTCCATTTGAAAGGCAGCGAGGTTTGTATGATAACAAGGTCACTCCTAACCTCACTCCCGTTAAAAGGCTTGGCAACCAAGCACATAACTGTAAAATGGACTATTTACTTCACTAGTAGAGATTTCTCTTAGGAAAGAAGGTCCCCATTTGGTTGTATGGTCTATGTAAACAAATTCATCCTGAGAACCTACCGTCAATGATCCAAAAAGTTTGCATATAAACAAAAAGCTTTTAGAATATTTAACACCTACCATGTTCTTATCCATAAAAACCGTTCTGTCGAGAACGCGTGAATTGGATATCCTAGGATACCCTTAGACATCACAGGCGATGATGAGCTCCTGTCAAAGGTCTTGAACAGAGGAATTTTCTTCCACGCGCACTCCCTGAAAAGTGAACCCTGTTACTAAAATTGTATGGTTTTTAATTGAGTTTCCGGTTTCAAATTCGTTGGATACAGAACTTTTAGCAATCTAAGTTTCAAAAAAAAAGGGAAAATGTGTATTCACGCTTTTAGTATAATGTTGCTCTTTTTAGAGTTCTGTGACTAAATATTCTCTGGAGCTGTCAAGTGGTGGAAAAACGTTTGGCGAACAGATCGAAATTGACACCATAAAGGGGACAGAGACTTTCCACGTACCGAAGACATCGCCTAATGAATCAGCAGGAGATATAATCTACGATTTTAAAAGGGTAAATATCGATATGATTTGTTTGTTTGTTTGTTTCATTTTTTAGGAGGGTAGGCACGAGGCAGTTTTGTGCCAGATTAAGAGGCCATCCTGGAAACTACCTCGCCTTTCCTATAAATCACCCAATGCAACTTGGTGGCTTCACTTTCCGCCCTATAGAAGTGAAAGCTAGCCTTTTATTTTGCTATAAGGCTTTCAGCGATATTCTCTTTATTTTTTCTTCATGCAGCAAGTGACAATGGCTCGCTTGCCAGCAGAAAAGGCATGCTATATGGCTAATTCAATCGATGAACCTCTCACACCTGCCGATTTAAAGGAAGCTTTAGAAATGGTGAGTGTACTCTAAAACCCAAAGTGCAAATGTGTTTTATAATCTCCAATTTTACGAATACGAGATTTCCCTTGTTTTCGTTGGGGTTCTTGTAAAGCCCTAGCTTCGATGCTAGAATGCTAATGACTGAAATAATACCACTAAGACTGCCTTAAATTCTTAGACTTTTGCGTGCTCGATTTTCCACTTTCACATCTGTGTATTACTACGTTATTGTTAGAAATCTCCCGGAACGAGCGAAGAGTTAGCAACTTCTTCCACTGAAACCCAAATGACGGTAGTGGGAGAGCTTGAAGACCGTTCAGCGCTGAGTGCTGAAATGGCAGAACTGTGTGTCAATCTACCAATCTATATCGTCACCAATGGCGCTGTGATCCTTAATGACGAGGAAACAGTTGTGGAAGATGATATGGAAGCAGATGTGGAAGCTGACGAGCACGTTGATAAAGACGCCAGCGATGAACTCGAAAGAGTTGACACAGTCGACAATCCTTACGCACGTAGGTGTTACAGAGTTAGCCGTGTCACAGACTTTGTCATCTTTAACGCATCTAATAACATAAGTACACGAAGCAGGGTGGGGTGAGATGGATTTAAGATCCCCCTTCCTCACTCTTTAGGCAAAATGCTAATGATTCGGAAAGAGAAAAAAAAAGCGACAACGTAAGATGGACGTATTTTGCCCAAGAACCTAACACTATGACTTGGAAAGGTTGGAACCCAAACCTCTAGTGGGGGAGTCCAGCGCACTAATAACCAGGCCACCGCACCTCCCATACAATCTCAGACACTCCAGGATAATTTGCATTTTGTGTTCTTTTCACTGATGACATTTTTTCGTATTCTTTGTACAAGGTGTGAAACGAGCTTTCTTCCGCAAGCTAAGACGGAAGGGATTCTTACGCAAGCTCAAAAAAAGGGCTTGTAAAAGAGTGTGTAAATGGGCTACAAAACGGATTTGCAGGAGGGTTCCCTTCAGGTTCAACAGGTTGCGGAGGAGGTGCTTAAAGTTCCGGAAACGAGGATGCAAGCGTGTTTGCAGATGGCTGGTTGGATAAACTGGTCTATTTTCCACTTTTATCTTAACACAAGCATTGAGGAGTGCTTTACTAAATAATTCAATGGTACTTTAACCAGTTAGCCTATCCCGAGACTCTTTCCAATTTAGTCATAACTTCCGGGTTGAAATCAAACATTTTCATTTATATAGCCTTTTCGTCCCTCCAAAGTAATGCTCCCAGATGGAAGAATCGATTTTGCTGCAACGCTATTAACCCTTAAACTCTCAAGTGATTGTTACGTACCTTATCTCTCTGTGCCAGGAAGCACATAAGGTTTGGACGTCTCTCCTCCACTGTGTTCGGTCTGTAGCTGCATGGTGTACAGCACTCCATGTTTTCCAGCCTGCGCCGTTCTCTCCTTTTCCACCATTCGCCGCTATGTTGTCTTCGGTAGTAACTTCTCTTTATAATATCCATACGTTATCCTGCAAAGATGTAATGAGAGTACCCAAATTATTAGGTAGAAGCTGTTATCTTAACTAATTCACGAGGAAATGTGGAGCTGCTAGAGGGGAGACTTTACAATCAGATCCTGGGACTTAAGATTGCTCTCAAGCTTTTTATCACATAGAATGGTCTAAAAGTAAATTACAGATAATGTGTTGAACTGGCTTCAAAATTAAATCCTAGCTTCAAGCTAGGCAATAGGAGTCTATGAGGAGCGAACAGTGTAAGTACAGCATGTAAGGGACTGGGTATCGTGTTCAAGAATAAAGGCGAATCATAGACCGAATCGCTATGTATTTTTCAATTACAATGATAGGTCCGGTTTTCGAGTCGCCCCAAGCCTCGCGCCCAATTGTTTGTTATTTTCTTGCCATTCCATTCATTGACAAAAGTAAGACTTTGCTTTTGGTTTTTTTTTTGCTTTTTTAAAAGCGGTGGTCCTTCTTTGGTTCGCACAAATGGGTCAACTTGTTCGGTAGCACTTGATGTAGATGTATCCTAAAGAGTCTAAGGGCATAATATTAATAAAGAAACTTCGTTGTGTCGAATTAACTGCATGCCTGTAGTGCATTGTTTGATTATGTTCTGTGGTGTTTTGCTTTTCCAGTACTGAGTTACAAACCCGACTTTCAAATGATAAGAGTATGCTTATAAAGTTTCTATGGTGCTGCGTCGGTGGGTGGTATAACAAGATAATTTGGTTTTACCACCTGATATTTCGAGCGGTAGCCCTTCGTCAGAACCCGACACCGCTTTCTATCAGTGTACCAGCGTTTTGGGAAAAAAAACATCAAAGCCAACTGAAGGAAAAATTCATTTGGCATCGGAGTAGCGACCTGTGGGAAAATAAGTAAATTTGACGAAACAGAAGCTAGAGCACTCAAGAAGTGTAGAGAAAACTACATCTCGTGTTTCTCCCTTCACTTCTTTTGTACTTTAGCTGCTTCATTTGTGCTTTACAAGCGAACAGAGCACAGCAAGGCTTCTCTATTTGTAAATTATCCCGAGCAACCTTACTTTATTCAAGTGGAATCCCAAACTGGAGAAAAACTCTCGAAAAGAGAAAGTCAAAACAACAAAATTATAAAGCGAAACAGACTAACACGAATTTACCTCAGCTACAACCAAAAAGAAAAAAACCTGAGCAAAGTCACAAGAAAACAATAGCAGCAGAGCCAAGTGTTTGTGAACTTGATCTATTTTTATCAGCTCGACACCAACTTAAAGCAAATCACAAAAGTTTCGTTAACCATTTTTGCCTGACTTCATTCCCATTATATTATAACAGCAGCTGAGGACTTATGCGTTTTAGGAGTATCCCAATGTTCTTTAGCGTAAAGAGCTGTTTTTATCGCTGTCCCAAGTTCTCCATTTATGCATTTTCAAGGCTAGCATCCATCAAGACCTGTTAAGGAAGCGAAAAGTCAAACAGAAGTTCTAATGATGGTCACTCTTAACAGTTAACATCCTAACATCAGTATGTATATTCTCCATACTTTTCTCTACACATTTCCTAAGGTGCTGATAAGGAGAATTTGTTTAACAATCAAAAGCTTCTTTAGTCGGCGATAATTCTCTTTATTCTCGTGACCTTTATGACTGATTCAGGGGTGATTTTGTAAGGAGAATTAAGATGCTAGTCACTCTTTGAGGTGGTCAAAAGATTCACCTGTGGTCTCAGAGCTCATTTTAGTACAGCCTAACAGGCGTCTATGCGACGAAGGTCCCCGTTTAAATCAGCTTTAATAAACAACTTATTCGTTCATGGTTATCTTTTGCAATCCTCTTTCTTTCACTTAGTGAAAACGGTATGGCAACCGAATACGCGCAGTTTGACAAAAGAGCATTCGACAATGAAGTTAGCGAAGACGATGACGTAGGAACAATAAAAAAGTCAGCTGACCCCCTTGGAAGTGGAGGTGGAGGTGGAAGTAGAGGTGGAGGTGGAGGTGGAGGTGGAGGTGGAGGTGGAGGTGGAGGTGGAGGTGGACGTGGACGCTGAAATCCTCGCAGTAAACGCCGTTAAGGTGGACGTGGACGTGGACGTGGACGTGAACGTGGACGTGGACGTGGACGTGCACGTGGACGTGCACGTGGACGTGCACGTGGACGTGGACGCTAAAATCCTCGCGGTAAACGCCGTTAACGAAGATCATTTAAGGTGGCTCGTACCAGTTTCCTCGCGCGGGGAACAGGTAGCTCTTGCGTCACGCGCGAGAGAAACGTGCGAAAGAAACGCGAGATTAAAAGACGAAAATTTAAAACAAAGATGGCGGCGCAAGGATTTTTTTCTACTTATGTGAGAAGTTTTCCTAAGAGCGTGTAATTGATGTGTTGAGCGGCCACAGTGAATGCAGGAGATAGAAACTAAAATAAAGAGGACTATTTTCGGAGAAGTAAAGGTTGCTTCACTTCACATTTAAAAGAAATATTCAACCGATATGAAATCTTGCGACGGCGAAAAAACAAGAACTCAAGTGAAGGATAATCTACCTGAAGTTGAAGAAGACTTTGAAACTTCAAGGAAAATAATATGATATAGCCAGAAGTCATGTGTAGGATTTTTAAGATGAGCATGGGAGACTGTCTTTGACGGCTGTTTAATGATTTTCTTAGCAGTAAACATCTGTAAGCATCAGATCGTAGGTGCTCACGCGAGCACACGCAATTGTCAGCGGTAGCTAAAACAGATCATGAGCAAATATCGATCTTATAGAATCCAGATTTTTAAATGCGCGAGAACGCGCGTGGAAATTGCTAAGCTCACGAAAGCTATTGCATGAAAACAAGTCCGGTGACCCCTTCTTTTTATTGTTCCAATATGATAATAACGTCGAAAGGAATCATCAGAAAAAAAATAGAAAATTCTACGGAAGGAAATTTGCGATGTGTGAAAATTGCCTTTTCCTAGCTTTTCTGAAATTCCGCTCCGTAGAATTTTTTAAAAAACTTTGTGCATTTTCCTTTTCAAGTGCCAAAAGCAATCACTGAAAAAAATCACGGGGTCACCGGGTTAGTTTTCGAATTATTGAAGCCACAAGCTAAAAAATGCGTCTTAATACGCTTATGAAAGCGTTGCCATGGAAACTGCTGGGGACGAAATGACACCTATTTTGGGATAACCAATTATTATATAATTCAATCCCGTAAAAGTGTTCAACTGGCCTTGGTTAGTCTTTCTGTTGTATTCTTTCAAAGTTACAAACCATAAAAAAGATGAAAACCGGTACGAGCCACCTTAAGTGAAGGTGAGTGGAAATAAGAAATGGGATGTGCAGCTGGTTTTGTCTCTTTTAGTGATATTAGCAAAGGCAAAGTGACATTTTACGCAATCACGCACGCTCTTACGCCATGATCCCATGATCTAGAAAATGCGTCACATTCACAAATTGATCTGCGAAAAGCGTTTGTAGTTCAATTTGTTTTGTTTTTAATCTGCTGGTTTGCGTTACTGAAATTACTTAATACTCACTTTTTTTTTCTTTTTTGAGTTAAAGAAGATATTCTTTTGAAAATAAGTAAATTAGAATTGAAAGGAACATACCTGGTAATCCTTCGTTTTGATCATCCTTCGTTTCATCATCATTCCCTCCTGAACTAAAAAAAATTATAAAGGCCTTTAAAAAAAGACAATCTCATGGGACAACATCATGGTGGTCATCTTTGCAGTCGCGCTTTGCGTGACGAGCTTTGTAACTTCTAATCACAAAAGAAAAAGTATCTTAAACGCTTTGAGCATTCGTCGCATAGACACCAGTTAAGCTGCACTAAAATGAGCCATGAGGGCACACGTGAACTGATCTTTGACCACCTCTAAGAGTGACTAGCATCTAAATTCTCCTTACAATATCAACCCTGAATCAGTTATAAAGGCCACGAGAATAAAGAGAATTATCGCCAACTAAAGAAGCTCTTGATTGTTAAACAAATTCTCCTTAGGAAATGTGTAGAGAACAGTATGGAGAATATACATACTGTATAACCATCATTAGAACTTCTGTTTGTCTTTTCTCTTCCTTGACAGGTCTTGATGAATGCCAATCTAGAGAACTGGGAACAGCGATAAACAGCAGTTTACGCTTAAGAATATTGAGATACTTGTAGAACGTATGAGTCCAGCTGCTGTTAAAATACAATGGGAATGAAGTAATGCAGAAATAGTCAACACACATTTTGTGATTTTCTCTAAGTCGGCGTCGAACTGATAAAAATAAATCAAGTTCATAGACCAAGCTCTGCTATTGTTTTTTTGTGACTTTGTTGACCTTTTTTCCTTTTGGTTGTGGTTAAGGTGACTTCTTTTCAGTCTGTTTCTCTTTATGATTTAGTTTTTCTGGTTTTCTCTATTCGAGAGTTTTCCTCCCGTCTGGAATTCCACTCAAATAAAATAAAGTTGCTCGAGATAATTAACAATAGAGAAGCCTAGGCTGTGCTTTGTTTCTCCTCTGCGCACGCAGGAAGCGGCTAAAGTACGAAAAAAGTGTAGGGAGAAACACGAGATATAGTTGAGCGTTTTCCCCTACTCCTTGAGCGCTTTAGCCGCTTCCTAAGCGGAGGGCGAGGGATTTATAAGCTTTCTGAGTGTTTCTGAGAGTGTTTGCTCAGCATCCCAAGTAGCTTTATCACGTTTTAGTCTAATTTCAGAGCTAAACAAAGAGTTTCCAGCAATCTGATTGGTCGAGTGGTTCCTTATATGCCGCTATATAAACCGCTCCACGCGGTTTATATAAAATGTTAAACTAAAATGTTAATAAATGTTACTAAATGGTGTAATTTTAGAAATGTCCCTGTTGTTCAGCTCTGAAATTATACTAAAACAATTATTCGCCTCAGGTTCGGTGAATATTGTCGAATAATCCCTCGACTTCGTCTTGGGGATTATTCGACGATATTCACCTCGCCTTCGGCGAATAATTGTTAAATAGAGCCCGGGAGAAAAAAAAACATGATATTGCTTTCATGACATAACTGGTTATATGCTGGCTGTATAACCTGGTAAAGCATCCGCTTGGAGACTAAATTGACCAATCAGAGGATGTGCACTATGTTCATTTTTTTGTAAACTCTCACAAAACACGTTACAATCAGATCCCTTGTTAGAATGGTTCAAATAATCGGATTGGTTGAACAGGACTAAAGCTGTCAAAATGTCAAACCATCAAAGTTCACAAACCATCAATTTCAGAATCTGCAATACTTCACAAACTGAAATAGTTAAGCAGGTCGATTAATTTAAGACTAGCCTTTAATTTTTTTAGTCTTAATACTCAGTTCTGTGAAATCTGGAAGAATTTTGGCTCGTAAATAAACGCAAGCTATATTACACGCCATTTAGAAAACAAACTGCTCAAGGCGTATGTTTTATGGATCGATGAAAGACAGCCGAATGCACAGGAACATGAAGATCACCTGGGATGCCGTATAACTAAGCTGCAGACGCACGCCGTACTGAGTTCCACGACTCCTCTGTTTCATGAAACTGACTAATTTTCCAACAGGCCTTTATTCCGTTGCAAAATAAGAGGATTAACCTCTTAAAAAATCCCGTATACAAGTCACGATGGAGGAATGCAGTCACGCTTAAGTAACGCACCTACAAAAATATAATTCGTGATCAGCACAGCCCGGTCTTAAATCGACTGGACCAAAGTTTTTCTTGTAATAGTTAAAATAGAGAGAGTGAGAAAGATTGCCGTCACTTATATTGTGGACACGAGAACTGCGAAAAAAAAGGGTCACTCCAAATATTTCCCTATAATTGGGGTGATCAGCTGGTAAATACTCTCATAGTTTTGGCATAGAAACCAAGAATTGATTAAGGAAACACCTGGTTTGATCCCGAAATTATTATGAATCGTAGTAAATATATCTTAATCGCAAATTATTAGAAAATTTTTCGTCTCTCAAACAATATCCGGATATAAGTGAAAATTCTTTGTCCAACTAAATTTCTCCAATCAAGAAGCCCCCAAAAAGCATTGCTTTTATGCATCCCACTCTTTGGTGATATTAAAACTGATTTTTTCTTCAGATCCCCATGCGACCCTTTATCCGATCATGGAATGCAGACCCTTGAGAATCTGTAAAAATAGACACAAGAATGCTTGCCTGTCGTGTAATGGTGTTAGTAGATAAAACACGTAGTTTGTGGGTATTTACTCGGTTAACTTCCTGATTTTTTTTTTAAAGCTTTCCTTTGAGGTTTTTAGTTTCTTTCCTTTCACTGATGGAAACGCGTAAAAATAAATACTTGACGATAATGAAATGTAACTGTAATGAAAAGCTGAAATAATGTGAATTCTAATACAAATTCGACCATGTTCTACTTAGCTGGATAAGCAGTTATATGCAATACGCACAAGAGGAAACTTGTTTCAGTATACCACTTATGTATGGTATTCAGATATTCACAGTCGTTCATTCTATTTTTTGTCGCGATCCTCATTTCACCCGATATTTCATCATGGAAAGTTGACCTTCGAGAATCTGTAAAAAGATTTATAATCATTTGATTTTGGAGTAAAAAGGCTTTCGCATAGATTTTTTTTATTTATCTTTTCAGCGGTGATACATGTTTTGTGTATGTATCGAAAGTGAATGGCTCATCAAAGATTTGGGCAGATTTGCTTTCTTAACACGGGTTGTGCGGCAACAAATTTAAACTAACGATTGGGGGACGGAGTGTATATTACTTTGAAATAGAAAACATGTAATATTTTCTAATCTTAAGTAAGCAATTTTTCACTCATGAGCTTACAACGGACCAACCGAAATTAGGAGCTTCCACCTCGATTGTTAGCTCAGTTGGTGGAGCACTGCAAACGGTATCGCTCAGGTCATGGGTTCAAATCCCGTACAAGCCTATATGTTTTTCCAGGTTTTTTTTTTTTTCTTTTTTTTTTTGCTACTGCTTGAATAGTTTACAACGAAAATAAGATAAAATAAAATAAAATGACCGTATTACAAAATGCTATAAATAGTCTACATAATGTGCTGCATCCCAGTCTAACACTAAATAAATCATACATACAAAAACAACAGTCAGTGTATTCTCACAACAAAAATTCAACTTTCTATTTCAAATAGAGAGTGGCCTCTCGACCTGTCAAATGCAATACAAAAAAAAACCATCGCGACTAGTCGCTCACTTTTTCACGCGCGTTGCATCTACTTTAGTTTGCATTTATGCTACTGGAGCGAAATTTTTCTACCAAGGGAAACATAAAAATTTTTTATCTATAGATATTGGCGACGAATCCGGACCAAAAGCTGAAAAAAGGATAGATGTAGTGACTCTCACAAGTTTGTTGTACTTTAACCAAGTGCTTTTATTTCAAAAAATTTCTTCTAGTTACATCGACAATTTGTGCTACCAAATCTAAATTAAGTGCCTTATAAAATACAATGCGATTTGCCATCGGACCTCCTATCCCCTTCAAATTTCTTATTCAGCTTACTTTGGCATAGCTCTCAAAATACCAGGTGTTTGGAACGCTCTGCACCAGAACGATCCGACGTTATCATTATCCTTTTAACCTCGTGCACCGGGATTTCAAAATAGAATTTAATTTTAACTCAAAGGAAAGCGCCACTGGATTAAGCTCTCCTTTAAAAAAAGTTAAGACACTGGTAAACTCGGTTCGAGACAGAAGAGTTTTTCCTCTTCGTGTCACCCATCTACAAACTCTGCGACAGATCGGCTGTCAGAAATTATGGCATACACGACGCCAACGGCGGTTCCTAAACACACGTCTGCAAATCCGTCGGGTTACCCACCTACATACCCGGTTACAAACCTAGCGTCTGATTCTACGCCCGATTTGGCGCCTCTCACCTAATGACCACGAAAGAAATATAATTAGTGTAAAAATCACGTCCCGTACATCTAACTAGAGCGTAGATCAATTGAATACCTCACCACCACCCCTCCCCCGTCCCCTGTGCGTTTGAACTTTAGGAAGACTAGTTGGTTCATATCCCCACCTTTCTGGGTCAAAATTGCGTTCAAATGCCCCACTCAAGAAAAAAATTTAGTCAAGGATTCGTTTTGTGTTCAACGAATCAGTTGTAGAATCTAGCAACGTCACGTCACTTATTAGTTTTTGACGCTGATTTTCGCAAAATGCGATATAAAACTTCTCGTTCTAAGCCATTTGCTGGCCAAAAGAACTCTTTTCAACTCCTTTGAACTACAACAAAACTAAAGCACGTTTAGTCCTCTGGAAAGTCTTACCCCTTCAGTTTTATATTCCCCGTCCAGGCAAGGTTTGAATTCCCCGAAAAGACCTTTTGCGTCTAATGCCCGTGGTTGTCCGCATAGGGTCTACATAAATCATGTATGACCGCATGAATTCTCCCGAGGATACTGCATGGTACGCTATTGCGTGGTAAGCATACAAGGGCAGTTCACACTTTCCACAATGGTACACAAACGAAGCCGCCATAAAGTTTCCCAGTCTAGAAATCAGCTAGGAGCACATTTTTCTTATTGAGGGACCGAGGCGGTCAATCTTAAGCTGGAAAAATGGCCCATCTTGCTTGGTGGAAAGTAAATCAGAACACAGTTCGATTCATGTAACTTGCACGCTAGGCCAATCATGTTATCTGTTACCTTATTGTTTTAGCTATGCTGTAAACAAGGAATAATTCCTAATTTTTCCTTTCAACATTTTTTGCCTCCTGATTTGCGGTATTTTCAAACAACAAACATATGAAATACATAGATATGAACTGCGGTTATGAAACGTATATGTGCACGATCCTTCGCAGTAAAGCACTATTTAAGCAATAGTGAAAATCAGACCTGAAAAAAATTCAGGCCTGTACGGGATTCGAACCACTGACCTCTGCGATACTAGTGCAGCGCTCTACCAATTGAGCTAACAAGCCAACTGGGAGCAGGCCATCAAATTAATTCGACATAAACCCGTAGATGATAAATCAAACAACAAACATATGAAATACATATATATGAACTTGTCATGGAAGTGTTAGGAATTTATTTATTAAATGTAAATTATTTTTTTTATTCTCTTAAGATCAGTGTAGTTCGTGATTATTTGTATCTGTTACGTAATTTTTATTCTTCACTTGTGTAAACTGTTGTGTAATTAACCTTTATTGTGTATATCAAATAGTTTTCTTCATTCTTTTCGGGCACCTTGCGTCCATGTGTATTTAAGGATTTGGGTGGTTTGGTACGGTGTGGTTTTTTTTGAAGAAGTGAGGTGAAGGTTTGTGAGTTACGAGCGAAGAGCGTGGAAAAATTTGAGTCAACGGAGACTCGGCACAGTATCATTTCTGAGAAATTCATTCAGAACAATCGTTCCATTTCACGGTAGAAAACCATTCGCGGGGGAACGGGTGTGCAAAGAATCTACCAGACTGTGAGTTAAAGGAAGAAGAGATAGTAACTAATTCAATAACAAGTCTGAGCGAGTCAAGTTACAAGAAGTAAAAAGTTGAAAACTGCAAAGCTGTCAGAAGACGAAGCAAAGTTGAAACGAAGGAAACGAGCAAAGTTGAGAACTGGTGAGACAGGAACCTGGTTGGAGAAACGGGAGTTTGGTTTTGGCAGGGCACTGTTTGTTGGTGGAGCGTGGTGATTTGTGGACAAGAGAAGAACACGGACGCGGGCGTAAGGTGAAACCCAACCGAACTGAACTAAAAAAAAAAAAAAACCTTTTTTTATCTTAATAGTAATAATCTTGTAAATAGTTTTAGTGTACTGTAGTTTAAGTTAGCGTATTCCTGTAAATTAATTAGATCATTGTATTATCGTTATTGTTAGTCGCTTTATTGTTTTATTAGCATAATAAATATCTCTAGGCCTACGTTTAGTTGTATTGTGGCGTGTGTTCTCGGACTCGTTTATGTTCTGTGTTTTGTTTGTGTTAGGGGGCACCCACCTTTGTGGCGCGGATTCGTCACAGAACTGCGGTTATGAAACGTGTATGTGCACGATCCTTCGCAGTAAAGCACTATTTAAGCAATAGTGAAAATCAGACCTGAAAAAAATTCAGGCCTGTACGGGATTCGAACCACTGACCTCTGCGATACTAGTGCAGCGCTCTACCAATTGAGCTAACAAGAGCAGGCCATCAAATTAATTCGACATAAACCCGTAGATGATAAATCAAACAACAAACATATGAAATACATATATATGATCTGCGGTTATGAAACGTATATGTGCACGATCCTTCGCAGTAAAGCACTATTTAAGCAATAGTGCTTTACTGCGATAGTGCTTTACTGCGTACAGGCCTGAATTTTTTTCAGGTCTGATTTTCACTATTGCTTAAATAGTGCTTTACTGCGAAGGATCGTGCACATATACGTTTCATAACCGCAGATCATATATATGTATTTCATATGTTTGTTGTTTGATTTATCATCTACGGGTTTATGTCGAATTAATTTGATGGCCTGCTCCCAGTTGGCTTGTTAGCTCAATTGGTAGAGCGCTGCACTAGTATCGCAGAGGTCAGTGGTTCGAATCCCGTACAGGCCTGAATTTTTTTCAGGTCTGATTTTCACTATTGCTTAAATAGTGCTTTACTGCGAAGGATCGTGCACATATACGTTGCGGTATTTTGGTAAATAAAAAAAAACCAGTGTTTGCAAGTCCTATTCAATACGACTTACATGCGTCTGCCATGTCATGTAGGTCGCTTATTTAAGGGAAATGATTTGCTTCCTCGTCAACGACTTTATCAACATCTTCATCAAAATGTACATCAGCTTCTTCGTCATTTGGGTTCGTAGCTCAGCTTACGACCACATAGATTGACAGATTGGCACACAAATCCGCCATTTCAGCACTCAACACTGAACGATCATCAAGCAGTCCCACAACCTTCATTTTTATTTCAGCTGAAGTAGTTGGTAAGTCTTCACCTGTTCCAGGAGTTTGCTGATTATATAATGAAACAAAGTGATGAGAATTAGGAATCACACAAAAAAATTGTAAGGCTGACGGAAAGAGAGCCGAGATCGGAAGGCAATAAATCAGCAGCTACGCTTCTCATGTAAACAAGTCACTGTCAAAACTGTGAATAGTGAGAGAACTTTGCTCAAAGAGAATGTTCCAGTACACTCCTGAGCGAATGTCTTCAATCTTTTACCACTTTCCTCTCTAGCAGTACGCATTGTCACACCGTTTTAATTGGCTATAATTCTTCTGTGTTCGACACTCCTTCACTCCTACGATGTGCTGGAAATTCAAATAAAGAAACATGATCGTCGAAGAAAGTGTTTTTCGCCGATAGCCTTCCACTCATCAAAACACTCGCCAATGGTGGTAACGCTCTTCTCGATCCTGACGGAAAACCATGTAAAAGCAATCTCCCTTCTGTGTATCAAGCTGTTTTTTATGAAGATTTCAACGTACACGATGCTTTGAATCCCCGTAGCAGCTAACAAGCGCTAATATTATAAAAAACAGCAATGTGAAATCCACCTCCTTCGCTTTCGTAGACATGGCATTTCTTGACGGACCCCACGAACGCATACAAACTTTCAACGACAAGCCCTATTCACAGGACGATAACGGGCTCCTCGTCAAAGAAAACATCATTCAGAAAATTGCAGAAAGCGGCCTGTGTTACGATGACTTATTTTAAATAAGTCATCATTTAATAAAAGATCTTCACAACAACGGTGAGAAGGAAGCACTTGTCGCTATTCTTAGGAAATCGCCAACCACATCGCGTCGATCAGCTCCACGAGGAACAAAACATCCTGACACTTTGCACAAAATAATCCAGCACTTTGAAGGCAAATAGAGCAGCTGCCATTTCCAGGCGCAATCCACCCAGAAGGTAAACCTCTCTTAGCAAATTAAATATCTTTGGAAGAGCGCGAAGGACGTTCGGCGAATAAAACGATGGTCCTCTTTCCAGTGATTTTGAATGTTTATGGCTGAGGGTTTCGACTCCTAATTCTGTCTATTATGCATGTGTTGTTTACCATCTTGATGAATCCTCGTATGATCAAGAGGAACTGTTGGATTTTCTGACGACATCTTGTAAACATTTAATGACTGTGGATCCAAAGTGCAAAATCATTATTGCCGGGGATGTTAACCAGCTAAAATTCAAGGATTTACTAGTTCATGCTTCGCTGTCTCAGATTGTTAAAAAGCCGACCAGAGGAGAAAATATCTTGGATGTTTTTATTACCAATACTCCTTATCTGTGGGAGAAGGTCAAGGTCTTTGAAAGTGCTATTAGGTCAGACCACGACATGGTTATTGCATATCCATGAACATCTGCTAAGGCTAAACGTAGCAGCATACAGTTTAGAGATGTTAGAGAACATAGGAAAATTCATATGACCTATCTGCTTGAAAGCCATGATTGGCAGGCGGTTTTTTTCTGTTACTGACTGTGAATTGAAGTGTGATGGGTTATCTAATACCCTTTGGACCATGTTTAACGAGTGCTTCCCGCTGATTTCTGTTCGTATATCCTCAAGTGATCCTCCTTTCATTTCACCATTGGTTAAACACTTTTGAAATTTAGGAACAGGTTGCGAAAGAGATCTAAGCCGCTCCCTGTTGGCCTTGAGGACAGAATCAACCATCTTATAAGGGAAAATCAACGACAAGCTGTCAAGCAGGATTCTTGTATGTCCGGTAGGGGTTCTCATGCTTGGTGGTCCACTGTCAATAAAATTACTGGAAGAGACACTCAGCTCCAGTTGATCAGCTAAGTTATTCATCCAGACATCATTAATAAATATTTTTGTAGCATAAACTCTGATCCTGAATATATAGCCTCTACACCAATTGATTTTCCTGATGATGCGAGGATACCTACAATACCTCTTCACCTTGTCACACACTTTCTTTCTAAGCTTAAGAGGACTGCTTGTGGCCCGGATGAGCTCCCATGCTGGCTTTTTAGATAATTTCCCCATGAGCTTGCCCCTGTTGTCACCAATGTGTTTAACAGCTCGCTGCAACAACATAAAGTACCATCCTCTTAGAAGATGGCACACACATCAAGCCTATACCTAAGGAGTCTCCATTGACTTGCTGCACCCAGCTTCGGCCAATTTCTATTACTGCTATTATCATGACACTTTTTGAACGATTGGTCTATAGGTCTGAACTTTCCAGTGTTTGCAATGATTATAATGATTTAGATCAGTTTGCCTATCGTGGTGGCCATAACTCTACTATGGCATTAATTAAATGCCAACACACATGGTTAAAGTGGCTTGATGGTAACGCCGATTTTTTCAGAATATTTTCACTTGACTTTAGTAAGGCCTTCGACTCTGTATCCCACAATTCCCTCTGTAGTAAATTAAAGCAAGTTAACATTAATCCATATATTATTAATTGGTTTATTAGTTTTTTAAATCATAGAAAGCAGAGAGTTGTTGTCGATGGTCATAGTACTGAATATGTTTCTATAAATAGGGGTGTTCCTCAAGGTACAGTCCTGGGCCGGTCTTATTTTCGATTTTTATTAACGATATCAAAGCTGTTAAAAACCGATAAGAATCTTCTAGTTAAATTTGCTGATGATATAACTATTAGTTTACCAATCGAGGCAAATGTAGGCTTAGATGAATACGAAACGGAAGTCCTATCCTTTATTGAATGGTCCGAGAAGAACTACATGAAAGTGAACTTGACGAAAACATGGGAATTTCTTTTACGAGGAAAGACTTCCAAGACGCCTCCTGAACCACTCGAGATCATAAGAAGGAAAGAAAAACTGAAACTATTAGGTGTTACCTTTAAGCAAGTGCCGATGGTTAATTGGGACACTCATATTGATTATCTACCTAGTAAGGCTAGCAGTAGGTTGTATATTTTAAGAATATGTAAATATTATGGCTACTCTATTGAGAATTTGGACTTACTTTTTCAAAGTTTGATTCTTTCAGTTTTTATTTATGCTATTGAGATCTGGTGGTGTGCTTTTTATAATAAATATTTATATTCTACCTAAGGTTCAGACAAGCCGTTTTAAATCAATTTTTATTAATTGCTGTCTTTTCAATAGTAATTAATACCTTTTCTTTTTCCTTATTCTTTCTATTCATGTTAATTGTTGCACGTCTGTTCGCACAATAATTCTTAATAAGGACCTTTATTATTATTATTATTATTATTAAAACCCCGTGGCTTCCGTAGCAAGTATCGTGGCGTGACACAAATGTTGCGCATACGCAATTTCCCATCTTGTCGAGTCGAAATTTTCGGACTTTTGAAACTTTAGACTGACGTATTTCCAATTCCGCTCTGTGAATTTTTTAAATTTTTTGCATGTTAACTTTGAACGACTCTGTGCATGTTTTGCTAAAATTCGAAAAAATTCTGTCAGAGGAAAAAAAAGTTAACGATGAATTCTAAAATAGGCATCTTTTCCTTAAACTTTCTGACAGAATTATTTTAAACTTAACAATCAAGTAGACCAAGACAGTCAAAGGACGCATGCAAAATCTAAAATAAATTCACCGTCCAGTTTTTAAAAAAATTCGTCAAGGCTAATTTTGGAACCAGCATTGCAACCCAGCAACGTTGCCATGGCAATGAATTTTTCAATATATTTATAACAAACTGATTCTTCAATAATATTTTTATTTCAGGGGAAAATGTGATCGCGATTCGTTAAAGCTAAGCTTCGTAATTTTAGTTTAAATATCTTGCATCAGAAAAGTAAAAAACTATATCCAGCCTCCTTAAAGATATCGGGTCCGTCGTGTAATGATTTTAACAGATAAACCATACAGTTTGATAATACTCACAATCATATATATGTTTTTTTGAAAACCGGATTTTTAGAAGGAAGAAGCACATATTCTGCAATTTACGTTTCTGGTTGTTGGACTCTACAGCTTTGACGAGTTAAATGATTGTAAAACTCATGGATTTTCTCTTTTTCATCTATTCAGCAGGATACCCTTTTTTCTGCATATAGCAAAGATAAGCAGGCCAGCCATGAAAGATTTGAGCAAATTTGTTTTATAAGCATTGGTTGCATAACAACAAATTTGGATGGAGTGTAAATTACTTTGAAATAGGAAATACGTATTGCTGCCTTGTGTTGAGAACCCCATGTCACCCAATATCCGATCATGCAATGTAGACCCTTGAAAATCTGTGAAAAATAAACTCAAGAATGCCCTATGTAGCTTAACACATATTTAGAAAATCAGGGGCTTTAAAGAATGTAAACCCAAGAAAATCTGTAAAATAATTAGATTACAGAATGCACTTGTTACCTTAATGTTCTCCCTAAGGGTTTGTCTTTCCTGTAACGATGCGTGTTATCAGATGAGCTATATGGCTTAAAATATTTGTTTGTTTGAATTCAAAATGATTTCCATATGAATTCCTAAAGGTTAAGGTTTATGTTTCTCCTTTTGTTTGCTTTATTATAATTTTATTTCATTTAAAAACATTTGGTTAACACCATCATGGCCATATCAGAGGCTTTAAAGACCACGTTTGACTTTGAGAAAGATTCTGTTTTCTATCGGTGAGACAAACATACTCCCACTCACTAGAGAAGATGTTCGCTTCATAAGCCAACTAACAATTTGTGTTTCCGACAGTAAAATTACACATGAGATTCATTAATTATTTTGTAGAGAGAATGATTTTAAGAAAAAGAAAACACTCATTCTGAGATTTATTTTTTATAATTCTAAGTATATGTTTAAATACATTTGATTGTTATTCATCCATTTACAGGCAATACATTTTTTTATGTATTTTTTGAAAGTAAGCAGCTTATTGAAATTGAGGAAATTTGTTTTGCAACACAGGGGTTGCGCAGCAACACTGTTAAGCTCACAGTTGTATAACGCATAAATACTTTGAAATAGGAAATACGTACTGTCTTGTCGGGAATGCAATGCCTGTATTCAGATCCCCATATCACTCGATATCCGATCAGGAATTGTTTACCGCCGAAAATCGGTAAAAATAGTCAAAGGGATACACTTGTTGCTATTAAAGACTGATGAAAATCGCCCTGAGTCCCTACTGACGCTCTTCTGCCGTGTAATGATGTTATTAGAGAAACCATATAGTTTGATTGTGTTTACTCGTTGAAATTCTTTATCATTTCCATTATAGCTTTTCCTTAAGGTTCGATTTTTGTATTTATTAGCATTTCTTTTTTTCGCAGATGGCAACACTTACTTCAATTTCATTTCATTAAAATAGATTTGATTAGCACATACCAAGCCCATATGATCAGTGGTTTTAAATTTCAGAAATGATATCGAGGAATATTTTATTTATCTGTCGGTGAGACAAACATACATCTACTCGCTTTTAAGAAGAGGTACCGTTCAGAAGCCATACAAGAATTTACACCTCCTCTTCTAAAACGTAAAAATGAAATCCAAGCACTGAACCTACATCTAAACTGTTACGAAGTGAATTTTGTTAGTTTAGTTGGTCAGTCACTTTCGATTAGTTAGTCTGTTAAGTATGATTTAGTCATTCTTTTATAGTTATAATTTGGTTGCAATGCATGAATTCAAAGTCCGAATTTACTTTGAAGTAAGCTATCTTGTTGAGTTTCCAAATAGTGACGGTTTTGTCTAACTTCTATAAGTGGAAGTGCTTAGTTTGTCTACTGACCTTGCTTTAGACGAAAGTTCTTAATTGTTTTGGCAAACGTAGTCATAGGTTTAATCAGTTCATCGGAAGCACTAAGTACACTGACGTTCATTTTAAAAGTCTTGTGGAGTTGTTTAGGTAAGTGTTTTAACAACAACTATTTCATCTACCGAGCTCAGCCAGCTGGCATACCCACACATATCTATCTTAAAAGCTTTTTTTTTGGAGCTTACTTAGTAGAAAAGAATTTAGACAATATGCAGAACGGCCCAGACGCCTTCGCCTCGTTTTCGTCGCTTAATTCGCAAAGGTCATCGTATAATTCGTCGTTTTCGCGTTTAACGAAGACCATTTACGTGATAGTGAAGGTGAGCGGAAAAACAAAATGCGACATCCAGCTACTGATTGTGGCCTTGTCATTAACGCGGGATCTGCTGTAATTGGCTAAAGCTGTAGTGGTCTCCCTGCCTGGGATAATTAGGCGAAGCTAAATATATAATATAAAAATGAATCAAAGCTTACAAATACCTGATCATTTTTTTCTTGTATTTCGTACCTTTCTTTCTTTTCAGTTTGACTTGTTTCTTGGGCTGTGGAGGTAGATTTTTTTTCTTTGCTGATTTGGTTTTCAGTGATATCGCTCCAACCCTGTTTCTAGTCCATCCCGTCAAAAATTTCTGAACGGTTCATCGACTACAGGAATTTTCGAAAAGTGTTTTTCAGAATGTAAACATTGTTTTCCTAAACTTTTTGAGTGTATACGACAACTGTTCTGAAATTACTTGCAAGTTCCCCATAACAGCAGTAACGGAGGGGGGATACTTTCAAGGATGCGCCGCTGATACTAAATAGAACTTCAAATAAAACAGTTTTCAATTTAGAGTCTTAAAAATCTCCAAAGTACTCACGACGGCAAATTTGAATAAACATGGCCATAAAAGAGGGTCAAGGTACTTAGAATAAATTTATCTCTTGAAGGGCGGGAAAACGCGGCGACTAGATCAACTTTCTTCTGCAAGAAAAAGACGCAAGTTTTATTTTCGAGACAAATCAGGGAAAGAAGTTAAGAGGCATTGGTGCAGTTCTAAATACCTCCGTTCGAGGTATTTAGAACCGTAATAGTAAGGTTTTTTGATGAGTGAGGTTTTACTGCGGAACTGTATTTTTCAGTCTCTGGGAGAGAGACGATTAAATCTGGACAAAATACTTAGAGAGTGTGGGCCTTTTATTCTCGTTTCCCACAAGAGAGTAGAGAGTGAGAAAAAGAGAGAAAATTGTCATTGATGCTACTTATACGACATCCCTTAAATATCACCTGTAGGAACCAGTCACAAAGTGCGTAGAGTCAAAAATACCCAGCGAAATAAAAATAAAAAGATCGCGGTTAGAGATTGTTGGTGAAATGAATCAGTGATTAATTAAAACAATATTGTCTCATTCGAGATACGATAAACAAACTTTTTTTATTGTCAAAAAAGCATAAACAAACAATAAGACATTCATTTGGAAAAAATATCAGGAAATTCGTCAAACCAAAGGGCATTTGTTTGGAAATATACGCAAACGGCGAATGGGTTCCTTATCAACGTGATCGTGATAAACCATATCAAGTTGTGACCTGTTGACATCAGTAAGTCCTGTATTGGTTTAACTGCTGGCAAATTAAATTAATTATCAATTACAATGTATTTTCAGGATCCACTTAATTCGTCTTTCTTACAAATACAAATTTCAATTTAGGTGTCTAGGTCCTTTTAAAAATGATGTTCCCAAAAACAAGTTTTCAGGAGTAAATCTGAACGACAACTCTACGACAGCAACTCCGAATGCGTTAACTTCAGATTTTAATGTGAATTAAAACAAGAACCTAGTTCCTCGGAGATCTTTTCAATATTGCATATTGCACTTCACCGAACTACCAGATATCAAAAATGAAGTTGAAATATCAGCAGATCTCTGTTTACGTAATCATTTACGTTGTAGTTTTATTTTCAACGAACTTACGCAGAAAGAGCCTTCCCGGCGAAGGAAAAATATAATTTCAAAACAAGAATTTGTTAGGCGCAATCATCAAATTTTATAAAAGTCTTTTCACTTTAAAAACCTGAGGCTGAAATGTGCCAACAGTTTGAGAATATGTTATAGCTAAGCCAAAGTAGTGTCAATGAAGAATATAGTACACTTAAATGTCTAAATGTTTCAAAGGAGAAAGTGGTAAATTCGGTAATGTTTTGGGAAGAAACAATTTGACACGAAGTACGAGACGGTAGACCTGTCTATTTAGATATTATTGATATATCGGCAATACGCATTTAACACAGTGAGATCCTTGATAGCCTGCTGCTTTTTCCCCAGAATATAAGAAAGAATTACCGATGAAAATGTTAATTTTTATGAAAACAAGCGAGTTTATACGTAGCTGTATGGTAGTCGGAGTTCTTTTCGACCATTTTTTTTTTCAATACTAGTTCAAAAAAAATATCGGCCATCAGAAAACACAAAGTGGTTCTGGGTTGGAAAAAGTTCAGCACTTGAATGGTAAGACAGCGATCTATGCAAATGTGTTTAATTTCAGCTTGACCAAATTATGTCATACATTCTACAGATTTGGACATTGCATTAAGAAAATGGCAAATCTGTCTTGCAACTGTGATTATTTCACGAAAACTTTAGATCACGATATAAAAATAGCAACCTGTCTCTAAAAATGTATTCATGATATTTTTAGAATATGGTGGTTTTCGGAGTGGTATTAAAGTATTTAGACTGGTATTTCAATCAAGGTAAAAACCTACTCGTTTGTTAAAAAAATGCGTCAAAGAAATCGTGTCCTTAAAAATATTTAGGCAACAGAACAATATTCTTCCAACATCCTCATTCAATTTGATGTCAGAGCTGAAACACCTTAAAGACAACTCTGACCAACTTTTCCGTCATGATATAGGTGGTAGAAACAATCCATAAATGGTATAAAAGAGTCAGTTTTTCTCACTGTCTGACAGAAGTTATACAGATCAAGGAAGAACTTACATAAAGCGGGCTAAGACTCAACAAGAACTCCACTCCTTGTAAAGTACAAGATGGTAAGTAACTGATATTTCCTGAAACCCTCTCTGTTCGATTCCAGGATTCCAGTCCATATTCTGTTCCTATCTAGAACTCCGAATCACGTTCCCATTTCTCCAAAGCCCTACAGTAAACCCGGACTTAATGCCATCCTTCTGAAGAGTACCTACCCTGAGATTTTTTTCAACTCCGCCTATTGGTTGTATATCTTAGAAGAACGTAAATTTTTATATATAAAAGGTAGGGTTCTGTGCTTGTTTAGAAGCTGAGCAGCAGTAGCTTGTAGATACTCATATCATTGCTATAATAGCATGACAATTATATTTTCGAGTACTGGCTAAATTCGCGTTTCCAAAATTGTTCCTTCGCCTACATTAGAAGAGAAGAAAGGCCTGTTCGTTTGTTTTCTGTACATTACTGCAAGCTAACATTCAGACACAGTTTGTTTGTTTTTTGTTTTTTTTATCACTGGGGGATGATGAAAGCCAGTTAGTGACCTTGGTTTTCTCATCTAGGAGCCAGGGAGAACATATTAAAAGTACTTCGAGTGAAAAAGTTCCCGAAATTCAAGCAGGAGTGAGCTCATAGGAATGGTGCTATTTAGAAAGCATCGACATTATTTGCCTTCCTTCATTCACTAATTTGCTGTTGCCCATCTTTTTACACCAGAAATTACAGCTGTTACTTTCGTGTCTCTCTCTGCTGACCATCACTGTCCAATCCATGTCCTTAATTGCGGAGAGAAAGGTAAGAACAAGATCATATTTTGATTTGTTACTCAAGGAGGTAAAACATATGAAAATACCTTTTAGTACTAAGAACAAGAACCAGAATTTACATGAAAACCGCAGACAGATACCATCGGTGTTGGTATTTGAATTTTCCTATATGCGCCATTTTGGATCTGTGACGACGTTCGTTTGCCACATATATCTCCACGAATGGCTTTTCCGTTCATGAGAGTTGTAAGGGAATCATGCATGCGGTTAATTAAGTAGCAACAGTAAAACTTCACGCGATCCAACACAGTAGAACGCGTGGAATTCCAGGTTCACAATGCCAATACACGTTACGGTTTTTCGCACATGGAATTATTTTGTTTACATATTAAAATGTGACAAATGATTTTTGATAATCTGACAACAATTTATTCCACTAGTGGAGATTTCTTTTAAGAAAAAAGGTTCCACTTTAGTTGTATAGTCTATGTAAACAAATTCATCCTGAAAACCTACTATCGATGATCCAAAAAATTTGCATGTAAACAAAAAGCTTTTTAAATACTTAACACTTACGATGTTGTTATCCATAAAACCATTCTCTAGAGAACGTGTGAATTGGATATCCTAGGATACCCTTAGACATCATAGGCGATGATGAGCTTTTGTCTTCCTAAAGGCTCCTCAAAGGTCTTGAACAGAAGAATATTTTCTTCCACGCGCACTCCCTGAAAAATGAACCCTGTTACTAAATATATATGATTTTTAATTGCATTTCCGGTTTCGAAGTTTGTTGGATACAGAACTTTCATCAATCTAAATTTCCGGAAAAAAAGGAAAATGTGTATTCACGCTTTTATAATAACGTTGCTCTTCCTAGAGTGCTGTGACTAAATATTCTCTGGAGCTGTCAAGTGGTGGAAAAACTTTTGGCGAACAGATTGAAATTGACACCATAAAGGAGACAGAGACTTTCCACGTACCGAAGACATCGCCTAATGAATCAGCAGGAGATATAATCTACGATTTTAAAAGGGTAAACATCGATGTGATCTGTTTGTTTGTTTGATTGTTTTTTTAGGGGGGGAAGGCACGAGGCAGTTTTGTGCCAGATGAAGAGGCCATCCTGGAAAATACCTTGCCTTTCCTATAAATCACCCAATGCAACTTAATGGCTTCACTTTCGGCCCTATAGAAGTGAAAGTTAGCCTTTTATTTTGCCTTAAGGCTTTCAGTGATGTTCTTTTTTTTTTCCTTCATGCAGAAAGTGACAATGGTTCGTTTGCCAGCAGAAAAGGCATGCTATATCGCTAATTCAATCGATGAAACTCTCACACCTGCCGATTTAAAGGAAGCTTTAGAAATGGTGAGTGTACTCTCAAACCCAAAGTGCAAATGCGTTTTAGAATCTCCAATTTTACGAATCCGAGATTTCCCTTGTGTTCGTTGGGGTTCTCGTAAAACCCTTCCCTCGATGCTAAAATGCTAATGACTGAATTACTACCACTAAGACTGCCTTAGATTCTTAGACTCTCGCGTGCTCGATTTCCGATTTTCATATCTGTGTATTACTACGTTATTGTTAGAAATCTCCCGGAACGAGCGAAGAGTTAGCAACTTCTTCAACTGAAACCCAAATGATGGTAGCGGGAGAGCTTGAAGACCGTTCAGCGCTGAGTGCTGAAATGTCAGAACTGTGTGTCAATCTACCAATCTATATCGTCACCAATGGCGCTGTGATCCTCGATGACGAGGAAGCTGACGAGGAAACGGTTGTGGAAGATGATATGGAGGCTGATATGGAAGCTGATGAGTACATTGTTGAAGACGCCAACGATGAACCCGAAATAGTTGACACAATTGACAATCCTTACACACGTAAGTGTTACAGAGTTAGCCGTGTCACAGACTTTTGTCATCTTTGACGCACCTAGTAGAATAAGTACACGAAGTAGGGTGGGGTGAGATGGATTTAAGATGTCCCCTCCTTACTTTTTAGGCAAAATGTTAATGATTCGGAAAAAGAAGAAAAAGCGACAACGTAAGGTGGACGTAAACCCAACGCTATGACTAGGACAGGTTTGGAACTCATACCTTTCGATCGGGAGTCCAGTGCACTAATAACCAGGCCACCACGCCTCCCATACAATTTCAGAAACTTCAGGATAATTTTCGTTTTGTGTTCTTTTCGCTGGTGACATTTTTTCTTTTTCTTTGTACAAGGTGTAAAACGAGCTTTTTTCCGCAAGCTAAGACGGAAGGGATTCCTACGCAAACTCAAAAAAAGGGCTTGTAAAAGAGTGTGTAAATGGGCTACAAGACGGATTTGTAGAAGGGTTCCCGACTTGTTCAACAGGTTGAGGAGGAGGTGCTTAAAGTTCCGGAAAAGAGGATGCAAGCGTGTTTGCAGATGGCTGGTTGGATAAACTGGTCTATTCATCACTTATATGTTAAAACAAGCGTTGAGAACTGCTTTACACTAATTCAATGGAACTTTAACCAGTTAGCTTATCCCAAGGCTCTTTCCAATTTAGTCATAACTTCCCGGTTGAAATTAAACATTTTCATTTGTTTAGCTTTTTCGTTCCTCCAATCTAATGGTCCCAGATAGAAGAATTGATTTTGCTACAACGCTATTAACCCTTCAACTCCCCATAATATCCATATATTATCCAGCAAACAGGTGATGAGAAAACTCAAAATTATCAGTTAGAACTTGTTATATTGATCCAGTATAAAATTTTCATAACTAATTCACAAGGAAATGCGGAGCTGCTAGAGGGAAGAATTTACAATCAAATCCTGTGACTTAAAGGGTTAAAAGATTGCTTTCAAGCTTCTAGTTATAAGGAAAGGTCTAAAAGTAAATTAAAGATAGTGTGTTAAACTGGCTTCAAAATAAAATCTTAACTTCAAGCCAGGCAGGAGTTTATGAAAAGTGAATAGTGTAATTGCAGCATGTAAGGGACTGGGTACCGTGTTAGAGAATAAAGGCGAATCATAAACCGAATCGCTATATATTTTTCAATTACAATGATAGGTCTGATTTTCGAGACGCCCCAAGCCTTGCACCTAAATGGTTTGTCATTTTCCTGCCGTTTGATTCACTGGCGAAAAAAATAAGACTTTGCTTTTCGTTACTTTTGGGGTATTTGTAATCTTTCTTCGATGAACCACATTTAGTATGGAATCTGCTATTGTTATGAAGGGACAGAGAGAAAGGTGTAGGGGGCCTATTAATTTACATCAGATCGAACATCGTCGTTTACCGACAGAAAAAACCCGGAACCAGGAATGGAATCAATCAGTACCTAGATGTGAAACGCTGTGGTAATACCTAGTTTATTTTATGTGCCTGCTACCGTTCACTTAACAAGTGCATGATTTGGGATTCTATACCTGCAGAAAAGATGTATACAAAACGCAAGGAAATTATATTTGTGGGCGATTTTAATACGAATTTGCTTGATACTCCTGAAAACCAAAATGGCCCAAACAAAGGACTCACAAATGTTGCGAGACAATTCTGCTTAACTAGCACTATTCAACAAGCGACAAGAACAAAAAATCATTCTAAAACGCAATTGGACGTCGCTCTTGCTTCACATCCCGAGAGACTTCTTAAAAGTGGCACCTTACATAACAGAGCGGAAAACGTGTGCACTGTAAGTACCTCTCATTGTCCCATACAAAGCCTTAGAAAACTTTTCTAAGACTTAGTGTGGGACAACAGGTGGTACTTACAGTGCACGCGTCATGAACTTGGCATAAGTGATCACGATTTAATCTTCATTATCAGAAGACAAAAACAACCAAAACCTAAAGCAAGAACGATAGACTTTCGTTCACTCAAGAACGTGAACTTACAGGCCTTTCTCTCTGATTTACATAAAGTCCCGTGGGACAGCTCGTACGTCTACGATAACATTGATGATATCTGGTCTCACTGGTCGTCTCTTTACGATCAAGTTGTCGACATCCACACTTCACTAAAATCTATACGACAAAGAAGTAACCAACTTCCATGGATTAACCCCAACATTCAAAAGCAAATCCGGGTACGCAATCACCTTCAGAAGAAATATCGTCGCTTTCCCACAGATGAAAATTGGTCCAATTCTAGAATTTAACGTAACGTGGTGACTAACTTGAAAAGAAAATCGCTAAAACAATTTTGCAACGACACAGCATCATCAAAAACAACATCCAATGCTCAATTCTGGAAGTTGATGAAGCCTTTAATACCAAATAAGAGCGGATTTAGCATGAACGTTAACCTTAATATTCACCCGTAATTGAAAACGATGAGGTTGTACCAGATCCCAGTGTTGTTTTCAACAAGTTTTTTGCTCAACCAAGAATTGACAAACAACTCTTACAGTTATCAGTGGAAGATTTCTTTGATCATCGTAGTATTACCGCCATCAAAAACAAACACTATGATTTACAATTTGATTATTGACATGCAATTTACAATTTTACAATTACAATTTGAGAAGTGCCTACCCACAATTAGTTAAAAACTAGTCGAGGCGGGTAGGTATAATTAAGTTAGGCTTATCACTAGGTACTTACAAAGATTTCGAATTGGCAGCAGTTCAGATTACACTAAGAAAACAGTAGTTCAAATTGCAATAAATAATAAATTAAAATCAAAAAAGCAAAATAATTTACTGATAATAATAACAGGAAAATAGAAAGAGACTTCGCTACACTGGTCGTAGCTAGAGGATTGATGGGGTTTACAAATTTTTAACTATTTCAAGAATTAAAGATTGTGTAAGATACAAGTTCTGTTGTTTGAAGATATTAATAAGTATTTGATGTCTTTGTTTTTTTAGATAAATTTCTATAGGCAGATATTTTAATACTGTCAGGTAAGGCATTCCATAGCTACACGCCAAAGTGGGAAAAAGAATTCCTAAGAAGACATGACATAAACCTTGTTGGTAGTTGTTGATCTGGTGTTGTAGGAATGTATATCTTAGACCAAGGTAAATAGATTTTGAATACGGGGAGGAGCTTGTTTATTTTGAATATCATACATTTAAAAAAGAAACAGATTCGACATAAATAAAATGAACAGGCAGGATATTAAGATTAGCAAAAAAAGGAATAGCATGTTCACTCTTTGGAGAAAAGTTTATAAAACGAATAACCCGCTTCTGAAGGAGAAGAAGCTTATCCAAAGTTGACTGTGACGCTTGACCCAACAGCTAATTCCATAAGTAAGGTAGGGGAGAATAAGAGAATGATTTAACTTGACAATGATAGAAAGGGGCACAAAGTGTCTCAGTTTAGTTATCATACCAATTGCAATGGTTTTGGTAATTTTTAGAGCAATGAGATCAATATGAGTTTTCCAGTTAAGATTCTTGTCAATGAGTATACCAAGATGTTTTACATGATCCTTGCATTCTAATAATCCTTGCATTCTAATGGTGAATATGACATTTTATCGATGTCAAAAATATTTATCGTCGGTTGGAAAGATAGCTTCTTTCTATAACTTCGAAATATCGCATAATTAGATTTTTTAGCATTTAGAGTTCATTTGTTTGCTGTCAGCCATCCACGAGGCTTGGTTAGCTCAACGTTTACTTCTAATTCTAGGGATTTAGGGTTTTCTACCATATAAAATACTGGTGTCATCGGCAAATAAATAAAACTTGAACTTCTCTGAACAATTTGTAATATCATTTATATACAACAAAAACAGTAAAGGCCCCAGAAAAGAGCCTTGGGTAACGCCGCCATCAATCGGAGCCTTTTCAGAAATATAGGGGCCAAAGTTAGTTGTCTGCGAACGCAATTTAAGATTAGAAGAGAACCAGTTGTTAACTATTCCTCTTATTCCGTAATGATATAATTTCTGCAGAAGAATTTCATGATTCACTGTGTCCATTGCCTTCTTTAAGTCTATAAAGATGCCACAGGTATACAACTTATTGTCCATGTTGTTTTGAATAGTGTTGATAATGTCTAGCGTCGCATGCCGGGTGGAGTGTTTCTCTCTAAAGCCATATTGAGATGGAACAAGAATATCTGCCTTACTTAAGTAAGATTTGAGAGGTACATACATCAATCTTTCAAAGATTCTATTAAAGTCTGAGAGAAGTGAGATGGGTTGGTAATTATTAGGGTCTATCTCGTCACCATCTTCGTATATTGGAATTACCTTTGCATATTTAAGTTTGGTAGGATAACTCCCAAGCTCAATTGAAGTATTAAATATATTTGCTTAAAGAAAAAAAAAGAATACTACTAGCGGATTTCAGAATACGAGTTGGACACGAGTACAGTTCATGTGCTTTGTTGTTCGGAATAGACAGAATTTCGAGTTGAACTTCATAGGGGGTCACAGGAGCACAAAAGAAAGAGTTAAGGAAACTAGTTTGGCGATAATAATCAGATAAATGGTGTGGTGATTGAGTCAACTTGGAGGCTTACTTATGTCCAACAGAGGTATGGGGTCTAGGCAGGTAAAAATGGTGATGATCAAAGGTGACGGAAAAAAATTATTTCCAAAGAGAACAAAAGTGTAGTCAGCATGCTCTATACTCTTATAAAACAGGCTACTATATGCAAATCAGAATCCTTGTTAGAATGATTCAAATAATGTGATTCGCTGAACAAGACTGATTAAAGGCTGTCAAAATGTCAAGACTTCAAAATTCACAAATCATCAAAGTTCAAAATCTGCAAAATTCCACATACTGAAATAGTTCGGCTGGTCGAATTTTACACTTACTTGAAGTTGGTAATTTTAACATTCAGTGTATTGTTCAGTGAAATCCGACTGAATTGTGGCTCACAAAAACACGCAGGTTTGTTTTAATCGTGACAAAATTCGCGATAAGAAATTTGCTCTGCTTATTTTGCAAGATGAAACGGTAATTGGGAAGTATTTAAAGCATGGATACTTGATTTATGTTGAGGTAGAAGTTGTGGTATCAGAGAAGTATATAATGTATTAGGGCAATGGAATTGGAATGTCATTACAAACAATTAGGAAGTTAAGGTACAAAGGTTCATTTTTACTGGGGAACATGCTGTGTTTGCAATTAAGTTGGTTGAAAATGGAAAGGGCCCTTGATGGTATTTGAAGTTTTTACATCTTGACTGAAGTTGAATTTGATAATTTTCATAAATATAATAATGATAATGAAATGATTATGTCCATTTTGCCTTTCAATATTAATAGGCACGTATCCTTTTGCTGCAGAGCTTCATACGGTGCGATTTGGACATTGGTCCTCCTATCCTATTCAAAGTTCTTATTCAGCTTACTTTGGCGTAGCTCTCGAAATGCCAGGTGTTTGGAACGCTCTCTGGCAGAAAGATCCGTGTATATTATTAAGCCAAATGCACATTATTATCTTTTCAACCTCATGGGATTTCAAAATGGAACTGAATTTTAGCTCAAAGGAAAGCGCCACTGGATTAAGCTCTCATTATAAAAAAAGTTAAGACACTGGGAAACTCAGTTCGAGACAGAAGAGTTTATCCTCTCCATGTAACCCATCTACAAACTCTGCGACAGATCGGCCATCGGACATTATGGCATACACGACGCCAACGGCGGTTCCTAAACACACGTCTGCAAATCCGTCGGGTTACCCACCTACATACCCGGTTACAAATCCAGCGTCTGATTCTACGCCCGATTTGGCAACTCTCACCTAATAACCACGAAAGAAATATAATTAGTGTAAAAATCACGTCCCGTACATCTAACTTGAGTTTTAGTTGAGCGTAGATGAATTGAAAACCTCACCAGTTCCCCCCCCCCCCCCGTCCCCTGTGCATTTGAACCTCAGGAAGACTGGTTGGTTCATATTCCCACCATTCTGGGTCAAAATTGCGTTCAAATGCCCCACGCAAGAAAAAAATTTAGTGAAGGATTCGTTTTGTGATCAAGGAATCAGTTGTAGAGTCTAACAAGGTCACTTATTAGTTTTTGGCGCTGCTGTTTGCAAAATGCGATAGGTATTTTGCTGTTTGCAAAATGGAAAGGTATTTAGAGAATGATTCAGTACTATTGGGATGAAACGCAGTACATAACACGGTACGAAGAGGAAGTGCCGACGGAAATTTAAACCTCCCATTCACCACCTTTACCTACCCCTGGGTAGGTAAAGGTGGTTCATTCAACAAATACGAACAAAATAATTACCCTTTTGAAATCGTAAATTATATCGCCGGCTGATTCATTAGACGATGTCCTCGGTACGTGGAGAGTCTCCGTTCCCCTTGTAGTATCGATTGTGATCTCTTCCTTGAATTTTTCCGCCTTCCGACAGCTTCAATGAATACTTACTCACAGAGCTCTAGGAACAAGGAGGATTTCATTTGAAAACAGGAAGATTTACTTCGACGTACATACAGGTAGATGGATCCAGTTCCGCTATCGTTAGTCGAAAACCAAACATAAAAGGTTGAAAAGAAGATTGATGGCACTGAGTTAAAAATTATGTTGTTTGTCAACGCAACAATTACCAAACTATGACAATACAGAAACTGAACTTTTAACAAACGATCTTTATTCAAAAGGAACAACCATATGTAAAACAGGCCAATGTTAAGGCAATACATTTCTAACCCCTCAGCATCCAGGATTCTGCTGACTGGTGACCATACATTTTTTTTAGTTTTCTCTTCGAGAGAATTTGAAGTTAATTTAAGACCTCGTTAATGTCCTCTTTCTTAATTCTTGTTGTGTTTCTGCCCGACAATGTATATTTACTGCTGGGATGTCATATCAAAGGAACACTTACCTTGTTCTGTGATATCAAAGAGGTTGAGTGGATGATATGACCAGCAGGGCAAGGCATGAAAACAACACCTTGAATTTCTGTGATAAAACAACAAGTCATTAAATAAAGGCTAATTTCGTTCAGGGTATAAGAAACCCTAATATCACAGTAATGTGTTTGTTTCTAGGTGATATTCTGCGATTTTTTCATGAAATGATCCATTAACTCCCAAAAACACCCGAGACTGCTCATATGATATGCAGGTCTTTCGTTGTGGCAAGTACTAAACCCCAAATAATGTGCTCTGCCTTTTATAACATACCTATTATAAACATAGACGACTTTATGACATAACTTAGACTCGACGCGCACTCTGATTGGTTAAAAGCTTATATCTAAATGAAAATCCAGTTGGTTTCTCGTTACAATTTTCGTGAAGCAAACACATGCGGACTTGTCCTTCTCAGCGAAAAGTTTGGGAAATTCTAGTCGATAATTTCTGAAGTTCTTACACTAAAATTTCGCAGCGAAATAATCGATAATATTTATAATAATAAAGGTCTTTATTAAGAATCATTGTGCAAACAGACGTGCTACAATTAACATGAATAACATGAATAAAATGAATAAGAAAAAAGAAAAGGTATTAATTACTATTGAAAAGACATCTATTAATAAAAACTGATCGTATCAAGAAATGGTCTATTGTTCCGGCTCAAATTCACACATTAAGTAGTAAACAATAGTCCTTTTGTTCTTTGTAGCGCTGAGGGACTTTAGCCGAAGCGACGAGAAAAAGTTCGTGACTAATCGGAAAAAAATTTTTGGCATCACAATTTAGCTATTTTGGAAGAGTAGGTAGCGCATATTTGCACACGACAGATAAATTGTCACCGGAGTACCCCAAGGGAAAATTAAACGCTGACTTAGCCGCTTCGGGGAAGTGGGTAGCGTAGATTTGTCTGATACAATGTATATTTGAAGTTCATATATTTTGAACTGCGGTATTAGATACGTATGATGCACGATCCTCCTGCGAGGATCGTGCATCATACGTATGTAAATTTGTCTCGTCGAGTCAACTCTCAGTGGTCTACCCCAGGAAAAAATTGACCGCTAATGTAGCAATGCACACATCGAGAATTCAAATTACGTTGTGTCTCATTCAGACCACCTCTCCCCATATAAATCTTTGTCCAGAAACTGTCATAGTTCTAAACTAAAGTCGTCATAGTTCTAAACTAAAGTCTAGTCTTCCGAGCGTTTAAATTTCCCGCTCGTATGCTAATCGGAAGCTTCGACAAATCCCTCGTGTGTTCTGAAGCTGTTGCGCCATTGTTCAAAAATGGCCATATAGGGTCATTTCTCGCCGTCTAACAAAGCCTATTGTTATCAAATTTGAGCCACTTTTCTTGATACGATTTAAAACGGCTTGTCTGGATCTTAGGCAAAATATAATTATGCGACCTAGTTCTCAACTGCCGTGTTCTCTGGGGAGGTAAGAGATCGCTCAACGCAGTGTTGGTGGAAGAGATCCTTTGCCATAATTTCTTATCTCTATTACAACGAATATCCAAGATACTGTGTTGCTTTAAGCAGTAACCCAGCTTATAACACCATAATAGTGTAAGAATGAAGAATTCATTACTTTTTTTTAAGTGTAACCAATGATTTTTAAAAATGTAACTGCATTGAAGAAAAAGCATTTTGATTTTCTCCAGAAGAAAGAGGACATGTTTGATATTATTTGATATCTACATATATTACTAAAATGGAAGTTAAAATCAACCTACCATTTTAGCTTCTCAAAGAATCCACTTCTTTAAACAGTTAAGTCTCTCTGAGTTCTCCCATTTGCAAATCCAAATTGGAACTATCTGAAAAAGTCTGGCAAACTACCCCTTTTAAATCATGTGTCAGTGGTGATATCAGGCCAAAAATAACCCATTGCGTTTATCATTCTTATTGACAATATAAGAAAGAAGTGCTTAATCTATACCATCTTTTTCGGACGTAATATTTCATCTGTTTCAGACGAGAAATTGATACTGGTTTTTGAGCGTCCTCTTGAACTAACATCGGCTAAAATATATCGATACGGTGGTATATATATTTCTCGTTGAATAATAATGCATTTGTTCCTAATTACATAAACGATAACCGAGTACCATCTACTGCGTGGGATGTTCATATTTTAGTGTTCTCTGAATAAATTAAATAAACAGATATTTCTCTTCTTCTGTGACAACCTCAAAATGCTCTCTCCCATTGAATTGAATTTTAAATGTAAACTGCTATCGTGAGGTTTGAAAACTGCTATGGACGTGAGGTTTGAAAACTGCGTAATCATACTTGGTTATTATCACCGGATGTTCCCCAGTCCTATATTCGGCACGTGTGGTACGTTTAGACCAACCGTGCTTCAGAAAAATAATTAGTGGATTATAACCCTTGATATTTGAGGATGTTAGTGTTATTTTAAGCTCCTAAACTGAAATAATTAATGTTAATTGTACTGAGTGGAGTGCAATTTGATCTGTTATCATATCGTTGTTCCAAAATCAATCAAGCGTGCAGCGAGAGTTTGATTTGAAATCGCAAGTATGATTTCAAACCAAAATTGCACGACACGAAGTTCGAGTACCACTTTGTTACATCTATTTTGAAATAAAAAATTCAGTCGCTCAATACAAGTCTTTTAGTCTGTACAAGTATTTCATTGATCCATTATGTTGAGCTGGTTTGTAAAAAGCTCAAACATTGTCCCTCTTTTCCCTACATTTTGACTGAACTCTTTAAACAAGCCTCGAAATTCCATCGGGTTCTTGTCTCACTGGCTGGAAAAGATTTAGATCTTGAAATGGTATAGCTTGAGAAAAAAAATCACACCGGCGAGAGACAATCAGAATGCAAGGATCACAAGGGATATCAAAATGGATGTAATACATTTTTTTATCCCTCGGAATGTCATATGCTTGCAAATTGTTTTGGTATAGATTGTATGCAACAAATGAAGTTCTTTCAAATATGATATACATTATACAACCAGAGGGTGAGGAGAATTTCAAAAGCTTTCAACTACCTGTAGGAAGTTTTATTGGATAGATCGTCACATTCTAAGCACTAGTTTAGTAGCGAAAACACTTCGGTTCAAGGGGAGAACTGCAATAGTGAACCAAAATTTAGAACTCTTCACAACCCCAATACTACAAATAAACACTTGATGAATATTGGAAAGGACTTTTCGTCAGATTATAGGAATATTATGTGCCACTAAACAAGGCTTTTTTTCCCGTTCTTCTAGTGGCACACTGAAATCAAGACAGTCATTGACTGATTCGGGTGTTCGGAAAGATTAAGTACGTCGTTCGTCATTGGTGAGATTCTCGTAAAAAGGTTTGGGTTAACGATCTGACAAAAAATGTTTAATCTTCCAAGGTCATTTGGCCAGCCTGCTCCTTCGTGCCAACCAATGATGAATAATTAAGTATGTACTTCAGAGGTTACTTAGTTGCCAGTGAGAATCAATGTGTGAGGGTCTAAGAGTGTAGAGTTAGCATCAGAACATCAGGGTTATACCCAGATTGAAGAGACTTTGATGCGAGAAAGATTATGTTTTAGATTAATAAAGACGGAGAATATACAGGTGGAGAGTCTTTGGTGCATTTGTTAAAGCGTGTTGTAGACGTTTTTACGTCATTGCAACCCAACAATATGTAACAAAAGCAATATAGGTTGGGTTTATTCAATTTAAGCTGAATACGTAATTGTTCTTATTAATTTCCACGTTATTAATGAAGGCAATCTTTCGCATCCTTTCTTTTTTTAACCCTTACAACAACAAAAAACTGGTGCAATTGATTCTGAAGTTCAGACGGCCACCCTGCCACTCTTCGTCGGGCGAAGAGGAGTCGAAAATTTATGTTTTGCTAATTACAGCAAGGGGCAGCTGGGATTAACGCAAAGAAATAATAACGATAATTATTTTTAAGCTTGCAATGGTCTGTTGTATTCTCTAAAATGAGAGTCAGTTGATTTAATATCGGATAAGTTTTTTGTTATCAGATTATGCCTAAGCTTTGTTCTAGTATATGAAGTTTGTATCATAGTTCTTTAGTTAGTGTTGTGAAACTAAATAATAGTTGAAATACTGTTAAAATCTACGTATAGAGAAAGAATTACTAAATTAAATCAACTGCAGTGTTTTAAAAGCATTTCTACGACACGCTTTCACCAAAGGCACCAAAGATTCCCGACCAGTGTTTTCTTAGTCTTTTTAAATCTAAAAGATAATCTTTCTTACACCAAAGTCTCTTCAATCTGGGTAACTCTAGTCTTCTAATTCTAACTCTGGTTGACTACTCTCTTAGACTCTCAGACATTGATTCTCACTCTTCTTTGATGCTCACTGGCAACAAAGTAAACTCTAACGTACATGCTTGCATATTCAGTAGGCACGAGTAAGCAGGCTGGCCAACTGACCTTGGAGGACTAAACATTTTTTATCACATTGTTAACGCAGACCTATTTTTCAAGAAGCACACAAATGGACGGCAACATAGTTTACCTTCCAATAATCCGAACCAGTCTTTGACTATGTAAGCAAAAACAACAACTTTCGTTTGGCTTCATGATCAAGGCAAGTTCAGAAGACAAACTAAGCACGTTCACTAATGGATAATAGACGTTAGACAAGAATGACATAATTTAGAGACCCATCGTGACAAATAAAACCTAAATAATTTCGGACTTGGAATTCCTGAAGTAAATATATTTAAACGAATGACTAACTTATATGCAACCAGCTAAATACTTCATAACAATATGAATATGTTCACCAGAGACAATCAAGGTTCACAATGTATAAACAAATCTTGGAAATGATTAGTAAATTAAATAAGATTACGGTAAACATAATAACAATGAAAATTATCAAAGTCTGAAAAAGTGAAAAAAGTTAAAAAAAAAAAAATTAAAAAGCTATAACTTTGCTAATGGCGACCATATGAGCCATATCCCTCTTTATCCTGATGAATAGGCAAAATTTTCAGCAAGTGTTTGAAATAGTTTACAATAGCGGAACTTAAGATATTCGCTAGTGAACTGTTCCAAAGTTTGGGTACCGCGACCTCAAACGAGCGGTCACCGAGAGTGACTAGAGTTCTAATATTTGGCTGTTGAAGAAGACGTTTGTCATTCGAAGATATCTAATGGTATTTAGGGACAGTTTTAAGTTGTGATTTCCAGAAAAGAAAAAAAAAACACAATTATTTCTCATCAATGGGTTGATCAGTCAGCAAATATTCCTCATAAAGTTGGCGTAGAACCAAGAAGAATTGTCGAAGAAAATACTGGACTCTCCAAAAAAAAAAAAAAAAGCTATGAAAAGGAGCCGAGATATCTATATAAATTATCATAAATGTTTACCAATCACAAACAATTTCCAGATACGTGTGAAAAGGTCCGTTCATCTCGAAGAGATTTTAGCCGCCTCTTTAATGCGGGAATTGTTCATGGTTTGACATTATCGGGAAGTTTTTTCAGCAACAGTGTATTGCCTTTCAGTTTACCACTTAGATTATCGAACCGCACACTTCTGTAAAATCTTATTAACACACTCCAGTACTTTCCACCAGCTCTCCATTTACAATTGGTAATATAAACGGCAGCGCGGATGTTCCAGTTTTCTTCGTTCCACTTCATAATTGATTTGCAATTTCTCCTTCTACCATAGGTTTCTCTGGATAATAGGTCTGTCAGTTTACATTACCCGATACTCAACAATATATTGAGACTTTCGGCCAATTACTTTACCTTCCGCTATGAAAAGAAAGTTTTTCGAGGTTAAATCTGTATTGATTTTCAGATTACCACTTGAAATACCGTAATAATCTGATAAAAAGTCCACTCTGATATTCATCAAGTATTTATCAATAGTGTAAGTTTTCAATTTTGGTTCACTATATCTGATTTGCAGTTTTTCCTTCTAACTGAGTTGTAGTTGCATCTAAATTAGTGCTGTTGAGAACTTGGTGATCTCAGTATGATGCACTGAAACAGTCTGGCGGAAAGAGGCCATCAACATCGCTTATTTTAAGAGTAAACTTATAACATTAGACTTTTCACTATTTGCTCATTTTGTTCCACCATTATTTTAACAAGATTTTAAAATACGTATCAGATTATAGCAAATTTTCATTAGCTATAAATTGTTCAAATATGTAAATTACGTAAATCTTTATATTTTAAGAATTCACGTACGTATTTTGATCGAGCTTGTACAGCTCTTAGACGTTACCTGTCTAAATAAAACATCGATTGATATTGATTAATTGATCTATAAAAGGAACATTACCCTCATCCTCTCCCTGGATAATGTACATCACATCTGAAAGAGCTTTTTTCATATACAGTAGGTACCAAGACAATTTGGAAGAATATGACATTTAACTACGGATGAATACCTTTACTTCAGTTTAAGAGGAGAAAACAAGATCAACACCAAATGACTCGCGAGAACTTTTCTCTCCTAGTTTCATTACGTCGTAACATCTGGAAGGTTGTAATCCATCGAATATTGTTTTGCTAAGTAAGATTGGTCTAAAAGCACCACGTCACCAAAAAAAAGAAGGAAAAAAAACAGCTAACAAGGGGGCACATCGGTTGATATTACCAAAGTATTATTACAAAGCCTTTAAACCTCATGTCCAATACGATAACAGTCCACTTTAAAATTTATATCAAGATGAAAGAGCATTTTAAGGTTGATATAGAAGAAAGGATATATTTGATTGTTTATAAAGCTGTACCAAAGGACACTGAAAAAGTATATTACTTCTTAACAAAATTTGTATCAACGTATCAATAAACTTTAGCCGATGTTAGCTTAAGAGGAAGTTAAAAAACCACTATCAATATCTTGTCTGAAACGGATGAAATAGATAAGGAGATGCTTCCTTATATTGTCAACTAAAATGACTCACGCAATGAGTTATTTTTTGGCCTGCAATCATCACTAGCACGTGATATAAAAGGAGTGGTTTACTAGACTTTTTCACAGAGTTCTAGATTGGATCTTCAAATTGAAGAAAAACTCAGAGAGACTTGATCGTTTAGAGAATAGAACACCTTGGAAAGCTAGAATGGTAGGTTGATTTAAACTTTCATTTTACAACATTGTTTGAAAATCAAAAAACATCAAACATGTCCCCTTTTTTCTGGAGAAAATCTCAAAGGGAATTTTGAGTCCAAGTTACTTTTTCGTAAGTGCTGAACTTTTAAGTGAGCTCTATGAAATGCACGCATAGCTCCTTCTTTTGGACGTTTCATGTTAGACGAAGCAAGTATAAGAGCCTTGAAATAATCTCTGATCCTAAGGAATTTTGTTTAAGGTCGCCTTTGTATTTTTGGTTTAGCAACTTGCCACAACGACAAGCCTGCGTATGAGTAACCTCGAGTATTTTTGGGAGTTCGAGGATCATTTCATGAAACAATCGCTAAAATATCATCAAGAAACAAAACATATTGCTGTAAAAGTAGCATTTCATAAACCCTCAACGAAATTTGCGTTCATTTACTGACTAGCTGTTTTTGCACAGAAATTCAAGTTGTTGTTTTCGTGTCTTGCCTTGCTGGTCGTATCTATTCACTCAACCTTTTTCATATCAGAGGAGAAGGTAAGTGATCATGTGATATGATATCCTTGCAGTTAAAATACTTTGTCAGGCACAAAGACAATGATAATTATCAAAGAGAGCATGAACATGGTCTTAATTCAACTTGAAATTCTCTCGAAGAGCCTACCAAAAAAATGTGTGGTCACCAGTCGGCAGAGTCTTGGGTGCTGAGGAGTTAAAAATTTACTACGTTAACATTGGGCTATTTCATACGTGGTTTTTCCTTTTGAATAAAGATCGGTCGTTCCAAGTTCAGTTTCTGTTTTCCATAGTTTAGTAAATATGATGCTGAAAAAAAAAACAGTTTTTGAGTAAGTGTCGTCAATCTTCCTATGAACCTTTTATTTTTGGTTTTTGACTAAAGGTAGCAGAACTGGACATCTATTTTTGATATGTCGAAGTGAATCGTCCTGTTTTTAAATGAAATCCTCTTTGTTCTCAGAGCTCTGTGAGTAAGTATTCATTGGAGTTGTCGGAAGGCGGAAAAACATTTAAGGAAGAGATCGCAATCGACATCACAAAGGGAACGGAGACTTTCCACGTATCGAAGACATCGTCTGATGAATCAGCAGGAGATATAATCTACGATTTCAAAAGAGTAATTTTTAGTTGTATTTGGTGAATTAAATCCCAGGTTTGGGTAAATTTGGTGAAAGGGAGTAAGAGAGGTTTGAATTTCCGTCGGCATTTCCTGTTCGTACCCTGTTCATATAATTATGCACCGCGTTTCATTCTAATAATACTGAACTCATTCTCTGAAAACCTTTCCACCGATAAGTTGTCTAAGGACTTCTTTGCTGTACCCATCATGTGTTTTTTTTAGCTCTCCCTATTTGTACCAGATTACTGTTACTATTTTTTAAAAGTATGGCAATATACCTGTATCTCTACTTCTTCCAATGACATTAATAGCCACCTGGTTAGTTCAGGTTGTGGAGCACTGGACTGCCGTGCAGCAGGTCAAGGGCTCTTGTTACTATCCCGTTCCACACTAAGAGTCTTAAGTTAACTGAGGAGAATATCCTGCCTTTGCTGCGACATCTGCAAATGTTTAGACGTTCTAGTCTACTCAAATAAGGACGAGAAAACTTTGGTCACCGTCTCCTGCATTTTCTCTGCACTGGTTAGCAAGTAACGTAAAAGGACAACGCACCTCTCGCAAAGAGTAGGGAACATAGCTCCCGATGTTATGGCCTATTTTAAATTGGGAGTACCTACAAAACTTTCTTTGAAAAAAAAAGCCATTGTAAACTTCTCGATGCAGTCTGGTACAGATCCCACTATATGTTGTAAAACGCATTAGAGCATAGTAATTCGGATATTGCGCCATATCAATACATCTTTATCATGTTAAGTTTCTCAGTTCATTGCATCTGTGTCCTCTTTAGTGTTTGCTTTTCCTTAAAGTTGTGACTAAAGCTGGATCTATTTTTCATGCAGCAAATGACAATGATTCATATGGCAGAAGATAAGGCGTGCTATATGGCGAGTTCAGTCCATGAAACTCCCACACCCGCTGTTTTAAAGGAAGCTTTAGAGACGGTAAGTGAGATTAGCTACGCTCTCACCCTGGCTCTCTTACCGTCAGCCTTAAAATTTTTTTGGCGTGTGTGATTCCTAATTTTCATAAGCTTGTTTCATTATATACTCAGCAAACTCCTGGAACAGGCGAAGACTTACCAACTACTTCAGTTGAAGTGCAAATGAAGGTTGTGGGACTTCTTGATGATCGTTCAGTGCTGAGTGATGAAATGGCGGATTTGTGTGCCAATCTGCCAAGTTATGTGGTCGTAAGCAGAGCTATGAACGTAAATGACGAGGAAGCTATGAACCCAAATGAAATGGAAGCTGATGTGGAAAATGATGAGGATGTTGATGGAGTCATTGACGAGGGGGCCGATGATTTCCCTGAAATAAGCGACCTAGATGACATTGCTGACGCACGTAAGTTATACTTAATAATTTTTTGGTAGGGTAAGGGATCGAGGCCAGGCTAATGGTGGGACGTGGATATAGCATCTCTTGTCCTTTTCTTAGACAAAATACCGCAAATCAAGAGAAAAAATTGGTTAAAAGGAAGAATCATCTCTCCAATATTATTCCTCGCTGACATGACAGATAAAATAATAAGTTACCTAATGAAACTGATGACTGGCTCTGCGTGCAGGTAACATGTATTGAAAAATGTGTCCTGATTTACTCTCCAGCAAGCGAGGTGGGCCATGTTTTCCGCTTGGAATTAGCCATATTGGTCCCTCATACGCTCCCATTTGGTTTCTAGACTTTGAGATTCTAAGGCAACTTCGTTTTTGAACAATTGTGAAAAGTGCGAAATGAGGATGTGTGCTAACCATAGGCTGGTATGCCATATAGTATCCTGGGGACAATTCATGCGCTCATACATGATTTATATAGACACTAATTCGGACACAGGTATTTGACACAAAAGGCCCTTTTAGGGGGGAGAGTTTAAACATTACCTTGGTGGAGAATTTCATGCTGATGTGTCAAGACTTTTATTAGGAATACACGTAGTTTAATTTTTTTTTTAGTGAATCCTTCATTAAAAAACTGAATTCGCCAATCTTGCTAAAGTACAAATGCCCGGGGGATGGAGGGGGATGGGGGTGGTGATGAAGTATTGAATTGATCAACGCACAACTAGAACTCAAGTAAGATGTACGGAACGTGATTTTTGCACTAATTACATTTCCCCTCGTGTTTATTAGGTGAGAGACGCCAAATCGGACGTAGAGTCAGACGCTGGGTTTGTAACCGGGTATGTAATTGGGTAACCCGACGGATTTGCAGACGTGTGTTAAGGAACCGCCGTTGGCGTCGTGTATGCCATAATGTCCGACGGCCGATCTGTCGCAGAGGTTGTAGATGGGTGACACGAAGAGGATAGACTCTTCTCTCTCGAACCAAGTGTCAAAATGTAATAGTAATCTTTTTTTCAATGAGAGCTTAATCCAGTGGCGCTTTCTTTTGAGCTAAAATTCAGTTCCAGTTTGAAATCCTATGATCTAAAGCAGATTATTTTTTTTTCATCCAGATTTAAAACGTGAGATCCAACTACAAACATCATTTTTCGGCAAATTTTTAACATGTTTAGTTTTATATGTTGTTAGTACTTGGAAAACTGGCTTCCATATAAGATATCAGTAAACCAATCGATAACGTACCTCAGCTTTCGAGAAAGTTAATAGGACACTAGGAATAGAGATCATGTCGTAGAAATGGTTCTGGATAAGGAACATGTTGTGCTTGAATTTCAATTCGCTTAATCAGAAATTTTAGTAAGATGGAAAGTGTCCTTAATTGTATTTGAGGTTTTTACATCTTAGCTGAAGTTAAAATGATAACGATAAGGATACTGAAATATTAATGTCCATTAGCACGGTTCTTCTTGCGGTGGAGCGTTTTTAATACCTGGCGTTTAGAGAGCTACTCCGCAGAAAGCTGAATTAGTACTTAGACAAATAAACTAAGTCCACTGGCTTAATCGCACCATATTTTATAAGCCACACAATTTAGATTTGGTAGCATAAATTGTAGATGTAACTAGAAGAGCTTTTAGTTGGAAATAAAGGCACTTGGTTGAAACACAACGCACCTGCGAGAGTCAGAATATCTACTTTTCGTTTTTCAGTTTTTATTCTAGCTTCATTGCGGTTATCTATAGTAAAAATATTTTTCTGTTTCCTTCGTGAGAGAATTTTTCGCTCAAGTGTCATACTTTAAATGCAAACCAAAATACACGGACCGCGCAGAGAAAAGTGGGGGATTAGTCGTGATTGTTTTGTTTTGTTTTTGTCTTGCATTTGATTGGTCGAGAGGTTATGGGGAAGAATGGAACCTAACACATGGAATAACAATATCGGGGTCTCGGTAGAATGGGCAGGTGCCCGTTTCCCAAAACTGTTGGTAACTACCGCTCCCACGAAGACGTTCTCGGTCTTTCGTGATAACAGTCCAGTTTTAAATAGTTTTGAATATCATTCATTGAGGGTATTCGTTAGATAAGATCATGTGACACTCTCTAGGGATTTACACCTGCTCTTCTATTGCATCATCTAACTATTAGCCTCGTAGTTTCGTTGTTCGTTTTTTAGTCACTGTTGTAACCTTCTTTCGGATCGGAATGAACATGAGTTTCTTGATATTTGCTACAGATATCTAACCATCTTCTAAATATCCTCAATTTTTATCTTGAGTTTAAGCGTACCGCTTGAAAAAACAAAATAAAGACCTTATTGGTAGTACAAAATACTCCTACAATCTGATAAAAAGTCCACTCCAATATTAATCAACATTTATTCACAATGGTGGTGTTACTAAAAGGGTTATAAATTTTGGTTCACCGTATCTGATTTGCGGTATTCTCGTCTCACTTAATTGTATTGGCAACTAATGAAATCAGTGTTGAAGAATTTTGTGATCTATCGAGGGAAGATTCTATACAGGACATTAGCAACTTTTTCAATTCTCGTCACCTACTTCCTGGAGGACACAGATATCATGAGCTTAGGATATGTGCACAACAGAAATAAAGTTGTAAGAAATAGACAACTTTTTTGAGAGACATGTTTCGGCATGCTTATGCCATCTTCAATCAATGAGCAACAGAACGTGAGTAATTATGTAACAGTCAAGTAGATGAATAAAATATTTACAGTATGATGTAATACAAAAGCGGGTACTAATTACAACTTGACACCAAACATCAAAGGTGTGAACTAAAACACTAGAAAAGTGTTATAATGCTGTAATTGTTTGTTAAGTTCAGGGTTCAGGTTAGTCTCCCTCGCAGCCGTTTTTTTTTTGGATGTCACGCAACGCTCCCCCAAATGAACGGCTGCTGACAACCGAACTACATTCCTTTCTCTGAATTGGCCAATCACAGCTCGGGTTCCATTTTCAGGAACCTTTTCGAACCAGACTCACCTTTTGAGACTCGTCCTATCAGATATCGTTTTCTATCGCGATCCTCATGTGGAAAACACAAGACAAATGGCGGTGCTTGAAGGAGCTTTTCGCAAAGCATCGTCAAAGTTCAAAATTTTCGAGCTTAATGCTCACCAGAAGCTTGCAATTAAAAGATTTTAGTCGAGAAAGAAGATTTTTTTGTTAAGTTGCCTACAGGATCCGGGAAATCGTTAATATATCAAGCACTCCCGCTCGTGTTTGACCATGTTACCGATGAAAGTGGTCATATTATTGTTATTAGAGAGCTTTAGATTCGAGTACGAGAACGAGTACGAGTACGAGTTTACTAGCGTGCTCACATTGCGCATGCGTAGTTCTCCGTGACACTGTCACGGGAGCGGGAAACTCGTCGTCCGCCGCTCGTCGACAACGAGACTTTGATCAGAAGTCGTCCTCCAGAGAACGAGTTTCGAAAGGTGAGTATTTTGTATTTTAAACTTATCCTAGTCTTTTTCTAAGTCAGTAAAAGGAAACTTAAAGCCGTATACAGAGGTTTTATCGAATTGAATGTTATCACAAACCCTGATTCCATTCGTTTTTCATACTTTTTGGTCGACCTATTTTCACGAAATTCTGAGGTCTACACACGCAAACAACATATCGCAGTCGAATAAATTTAAATTGAAAAATGAGGGCCTTAAAAGCACTTTCACCCTTTGAAACCATGCATGAGAGATATAAACAGTGAATTGTTGTGATGTGGTTGACACTTTCCCGACTTTCTTCAATTCGTAGCGATGGCGAAACAAGAACTTTTTATTTGGAAAAGAAAGACAAAACTATGCTTCTCAGAGAAGTACTGGTTGAAGAGCCTCACAAGTACTGACCAGACTTAAAAGAGAGAGGTATATCTTGGACGAAAATCGCCGAACACTATGATAAAACCTTGAACACTGAAACATTTTATTAGCTTCTCATTAATTATTGTCATATTGGGCATTGAACGACCAAAGCGAGGAATCATATGCGAGGGACGACATGGGTAAGAAAAAAGTTTCAATAAAATCAACAGTCCTTTCGTTCCTGAACATACCGTGCTATTGGCACAAGTAAACATTTCTGGAATTGCTAATGCCCGAAGAGGGAGAGACAATCCTGTGATGTCAAACCTGAGCTCGGCTGCAAACTCTTCAGGAGAAATGGCGTCAAAAACATCGTCAATCCTTTCATACTGCTTGTAAGGATGTTGCCTTCTCATCGTTGTGATTTCATAAATCGCCAGGAAATCTTCTTTGTCGATCTCTTCATCTCTAAGGAGGTAAACGGATGCTTCTAGGATAATTTTTTGGCTAAACATGGTGAGATTGTTACAGTAAAGCCCTCGCACTCGGATCGATACATTTGTTTACAATCTAAAGTTACATTTTCCGTCAGCACGACTACGAGTACGAGATACTAGTGCCAGATCTCGCGCGGTTAAAACTCGTACTCGTACTCGTTCTCGCACTCGAATCTAAAGCTCTCTATTGTTGTTGCGTTGTACCAACGTGCGGAAACACTCGATAATTCGGGCCGATTTCCTGTACCGGTGATAAGAAGCCACGAACATAACAAATCAGGCTCGCTCCACCTAGCAGCGGACTGGCAAATGAAGAAGTACAAGTAGTGTAGGAGACGTTGGCCGACCTAAATTGCAGTGTTCTCGAAGCTTCGCCCGGTTTGCAAGCACGCGCTTTTTTCCTCCTGATCTCCATCAGTAGGTCGAAGCAAGCGTTTAGCCCTTGGCCTAGATTGAAAGGCGTCTTGCATTTCCTTTTAGTTATTGATGTAATTTACTGTTTCTTGAAAGTTCTTTGAATAATATGCGAAGGAAAAGAATTACGTTTTAAAGTGTGGGAAAGTTTCTTAAGATCTTCTTCAGATCTTAAGAAACTTTTTTAAGATCTTTCTTACTCATTGATTGAAGATGGCATAAGCATGTCGAAACATGTCTCTCAAAAAACTTGTCTGTTTCTTACAATATTTATCATACATGCTACTACTACGACCTTATAGAAATAAAGTTATCATCATCAGTTCGAAATTTATATCTTTATTTGTTGTGACTAACTTGCACCAAAAACTTGGAAGAATATGACATTCAGTGCAGAATAAATGCCTTTAGTTCAGTTTAGGATGTCAAATAAAATCAACACCAAACTACTCACGAGATCTTTGTTCCAAGTTTCATTGAATCCGCGTAAAATATCCAAGCTTGTCATATTGAATCATTGATTTAAAAAAAAAAAACGCTTAAATCAAGTTAAATCAGTAAAATAACGACACCAGGAGCAAACAACACACGTATGGAATAAGGTAAGCCATTTTTATTTAGTATTTTCACTTTTAACTATCTCCATGGATATCTTGTTGAAAATCCCATACAAATGCTTATAAATCGATATGCAAATTGTGTTCCCTGTGTGGTTCTCAAAGAGAGCTTGGGCAGCCTGTGATGTAAGCTAAAGCAGACGCATCAAAACCAGTTTCAATATCTTGTTGGAAAATGATAAAACATGCACAATTAAAGCGATACGGTCAATAAAAATATGACATGCAATGAGTTATTTTTGGCTGTGATCATCACTAACACATGATATAAAAAGGAGTGGTTTAGCAGCATAAACTGAATTGCGTATTCACAGATATAAAATAAAAATTAGTATGTACATGTATACATCTTATTATCGAAAAAGTGCGTAGTTGATCGTAAGGGGAACTTGTACATTATTTGTGGCTGTTGACTATTCCGGCCGAAGCAATAAAAAAACTGTTTTTAAGTCTATTTGTCTTGCAAAGTGGCAAAGCAAAGGAACGCTCGTACTTTAACCTATGAGAGCTTACATAGCGGGGTGGTAAAAGTTTACTTAATTTGTGCTGAGGATCGTTCATTATATTGCGAAATGTTGCTGTACACATATTTTCATGGTGGTCTTTCACAGTTGGAAGATTCATAATACCTAAGGCCTGTTCGTACTGCATACCAGGACAGATGCTTCTCATGGATCTTTCCTGAATACGTTCTAGTTCCTGATGGAAGTATTCAGGGAGAGAGTAATGAAAAAATTGTGCTGCATAATCGATTACGGATCGTACACATGCCGTATAAAAGAGGCAAAGGTCTTTTGGTGGAACGTGAGCTCTTTTTAGCTGAACAAGGAAATAGGTTCTCTTTGCTGCTTTCTTGGTAATCTCAGTTATGTGAGCGTTCCATTTAAAATCTTCGGAGATGGTAACATCCTAGAGTTTGGTTTGTTTAACCAATTTCATGTGTTTACCATCTATTGAAACTGGATCCAAATCCCTAGACTTTTACTAGACTTTTTTACACAGGTCCAGTTTGGATTTGCAGATTGAAGAACTCAAAAGGAATTAACCGTTAAACGAAGTGGACACTTTGGAAAGGCAAAATGGTAGGTTAATTTCAACTTCCCGTTTCACTTGATTCTGAATAACAAAGAATATCTACTATGCATCCTTTATTCTAGAGAAAATCTTATAAGGCTTTTTTACATCATGAGAAACATCAACCAAATAGGATTGTGCGAGTGCCATTATATGCGTGCATAGCTCCATTTTAAAACAGAACACTTCAATCGAAGTTTGTATAAGAATGTTGAAATAATCTTTAATTCAAATGATGAAAGTTGCTTTAGCAAGGTATGATAAGAACACGGAATACAGTTATTTCGCGTTTGGAAACTTGCAACAACGACAGAGCTACGCAGAAGCAACCTTGCCGGAATGTTTTTTGCCAAAGGATATACGGGAGTTTAAATGATCGCTGAAATACAGCCAAGAAACGAACATGTTGCTTTGAAAATAGCACTTCATATGCCATTAACGAAATTCGCGTTAATTTACTGACTTGCTCACCCTTTCACAGAAATTCAACTTGTTGTTTTTGTGTCTTGCCCTGCTGGTCGTACTTGTCCAGTCTTCCACTTTGATATCAGAAAAGAAGGTGAGAGATCACTTGATATCATTTCCTAGTAATTCAAATAATACATTGACTGGAAGGAAGAAAATGATAATTTAGAAAGAAAACATCAACAGGGTCCTGATTTAACTCCAAGTTCTCTTGAAGAACCACTAAAGATTAATAAAGATCGTTCGCAAGTTAAGTTTTTGTTTCTTTTTGAGTGCAGCAAACGTTACCTCAACAATAACTAGAATTTCTAAGTCAGAGTGGCCAACCATTCTTGGTTTTTGATTTTACACTGGCGTAATTAGAACCATTTAGATACATGTACGTCGACGTAAATTCTCGTATTTTGAAATGAAATCGCCTTTGTTCTTAGAGCTCTGTAAGTAAATATTCACTGTAGTTGTCAGAAGGCGGAAAAGAATTCAAGGAAGAGATCGCAATCGACACTGCAAAGGGAACAGAGACTTTCCAGGTATCAAAGACATCGCCTAATGAATCAGCAGGAAATATAATCTACGATTTCAAAAGGGTAAATACTTGGTCGTATTTGTTGAATACGATCGCAGGGGTTGGTAGAGGCGATGAAGGCGAGAAAGGGAAGTTTGAATTTCCGTCGGCATTTCTTGTACGTACCCTGTTCACATATTTATGTTCTGCTTTTTACCAATAGGTTCTTAAAGTAGTTCTTTGCCCGCTTATTATTGGTTTCTTTATGCTGAATTCATACCTTTTTATAAGTGTGGAGCTCCGCTCACTCTGTAAACTCCGCTATAAGTCTGTGTGAGAAAAGATTTCTACTTCTTCTAATGACGATGATAACTACTGGTTAGCTCAGGTTGTGGAGCGCCAAAATGCCATGCGGGAGGTCAAGGGTTTGAGTCCCAGACCGATACAACACTCAAAGTCTTGAAATAATGGAGGAGAAATGTGCTGCCTTCGCAGTGACATCGAAACAATGGTCAAACATCCTTTTCTCCTCAGGAAAAGACGATTAACCGTAGGTCCCGTTTCCTGCAGCAGAGGTCGTTAAATAACCCACGCATTTCGATTGCGAAGAGTAGGGAACATGGCTTGGTGTTATGGCATGGCCTCGTCGCCATAAAGTTCCTTAAATAGCTCAATGCAGTCTGGCCAAAGTCTCCCAAAGTGTTGTTAAGCGCATTAGGGCACATTCATTTAGAGAATGCCGCATGTAAAAGTACTGTTATCGCCGTCACTTCTTCTAGTGATACGAGTTTAATTCATGTTAATATAAGTTTAATCAATTTAAACTTCCAGGGCGTCAAGTGTCTCAGTTAGTATCTGTGTTCACTTTGCTGTTTGCTTTTCCCTTAAATTTTGACTGAAGTTGGATTTATTTTACATGCAGCAAGTGAGTGACAATGATTCATCCGTGACCGGTAGAAAAGGCTTGCTAGATGGCAAGTTCAGTAGATGAAACTGTCGCACCCGCCGTTTTAAAGGAAGCTGTAGAGACGGTTAAGTGAGACTGAATTGCTTCCACAGCTCGACTCTCCTACCGTCAGCCTTGCGATTTTTTCACGCACGTGATACCTAATTCTCATCACTGTGTTTAATTATATAACCAGGAAAATCCTTAAACAGGTAAAGACTTAACAACTACTTCATCTGAAATACAAATGAAGGTTGTGGGACTGCTCGACGATCGTTCAGTGCTGAGCGCTGAAGTGGCGGATTTGTGTGCCTATCGACGCAAATGACGAGGAGGCTTATGTGGAGTCTAATGAAGATGCTGATGAAGTCGTCGCGTAGGAAGCCAGGGATTTCCCTGAAATAACCGACCTATATGACATTCCTGACGCACGTAAGTCGTATTGAATAAGAGGTGTTTTCTGGGGGGTAGTGTAAGCGGTCGAGGTAAGGCTAAGTGTGGAATGTTGTAATGGCAACTCCTGTTTTTTTTTTCTTCTTTTTTTGGAAAAAATAACGCATATTAGGAAAAAAATTGGCTAAAAATCTCCAATATTATTCCTTGTTTACATCACAGATAAAACAATGAGGTACCTTACGACTTGATTAGCTCTGCGTGCAGGTAACATAAATCAAACTTTGTGTCCTGATTTACTTCTCGGCAAGCAAAGATGAACTAATCTTAACAAGTTAAAATGCGGAGGGATAGGGAGGGGGTCTGGGGATGATTCTCCAAATTGATGGGCGCTTAACTGAGACTCAAGGGAGATGTACGCAAAACGGAAAGCAACTTTTACACTAATTTTATTTTGTTTTTCGTGTTTCGTAGTGAGAAACGCCAAATTTCGCGTGCAGTTAGAAAGTGGATTTGTCGCCGCGTGTGTCATTGGGTAACACAACGGGTTTGCCCCCGTGTGTTTAGGAAGGGCCGTTGGATTCAGGTTTGCAAAACCGTTGGACGACGGGCCTGTAGAAATGTTTGTAACTGATTTATACGAAGTGGGTTAACTCTCCTGTCCCCAACCAAGTGCCAAGTGTAAAAATTTTGATGGGTATGTGACAGTGGCGCTTTCCTTTGAGCGAAAATTCAGTTCTGGTTTGAAATAGCGTTAAACAGCTTTTCTTTTATCCAGACTCGTGGATCGATTTTCAGGCTTCAACGTGAAATCCAACTACAAACATATTTTGCTGCACATTATCTGCATGTTCATTCTCATACATTAATACCACGAAAAGTTGCTTCCATCTAAGATTGCAGTCAACCAGTCGATAACTCAGCTTTCGATGAAGTTAGCAGTAAATTAGAAGTCATTGGTGGAAATTATTCTAGAATTTCCGCTCACACTAACGACCAAAAGAAATACTGCCAAAAGTTGATGTTTTGTGGAACATGTTGTGCTTGGATTTCAATTGCCTAAATCTGAAATTTTCGCAAGATGGAAAGCGTCCTTGTGTGTATTTGAAGTTTTTACATCTTAGCTGAAGATGAAATAATAACGATAAAGATACTGAAATATTGGCTTGATAATATACACGGTTTTTCTTGCGGCGGAGCGTTTTAAACAACTGACGTTTAGAGAGCTACACCAAAGAAAGCTGAATATCAAGCACTTTGACAAAGAAACGAGGTCCGATGGCCAGTTTGCATCGTGTTTCATAAGCCACATAAATTAGATTTGGTAGCATAAATTGTCCATCTAAGAATAGGAACTTTTCGTTGGAAATAGAGGCAGTTGGTTAAAATACAACGCAAATGTGAGTAAGGATGTCCACGCTTGTTTTTCAGTATTTATTCTGGCTTTATTGCGATCAGTTATAGTGAAAATATTTTTCTGTTTCCTTGGTTAGAGAAATTGACTGATGAGTCGCGAATGTGTTCTTGTCTTGCATTTGATTAGTCGAGGGGTCATGGGGTAGAAAGAAACCCATTGCTAACCGGGATTCGATACTCAATGGACAATGCCTCAGTCAAAGGGAGCCAATGAGAACGCAAAATGAACACATACCATCAGCACTTTGCGCGGGGAAACGCAAGCGACCGCGTCGCGATTGGTTTTAATGTCGCATCTGATTGGTTGAGAGGTTGGCACGAGTTTTCTAAGCCAATCACAGCGCGGGAAAAAGCATAACCTATATAATAATTAGTTACTTTTTGAACCTCAATCATAAAGGGCTCTAGGTGGCAGGTTTCCAACCTACTGCAATTCCCGCTCCGCTACGTCCCAGGTTCATACTGCTAACCAACTTCCAGCAATCTTGTTCAGGGATGTATTCCTCGAGAGTGTTCAAAAACCCTTCTCCAGCGTAACCTCCGACTACGTAAAGTTTCCCACACAAAACAGTGGCACTAAGTGCACTTCTCCTGTGTATTAGAGGCGAAACCGTTATCCATGTGTCCGAAGCTGGGCTATAACGTTCAACACTGTTTAATTGTGTTTCGCCGTCATATCCGCCGATGGCATACACGAAGCCATTCAACGAGGCCGCGCCTGCGCCGCTACGACGCTCGACTAGCGGTGACACTAGTTTCCACAGATCAGTATCCACGTCATAACATTCAGCGCTGAAATGAAATTCAGGGAAACATTTTCCCTTATTAATATGAACGGTGTTGGAGAGGGGGGAGGGGGAGAGGGGGAGGGGAGGGAGGGGGCGTTGATGGATGGGTAGAAAAGATCCTCCGAGAGAGCAGCTTTACAGCCGCGGCTTAGTAAGTCTTGAAGCACATCAGAATCATAGTTTTCAAAATAGTTATAGTAATTACTTTTTCACATCAGAAGGTGGCGTAGGAGAGAGGGGAGTCGTGGAGTGGGCTTAAAAAGTTCGTAATTTTTTGACAACGTTGGCGATGCAGTCGCAAAAAGCAGCAGAAGTCAGTCAAAACAAAAAGAAAAAAGAACACATAGAGCATCTGAAGTACTGATCAGAAGGTCTTCTTTTTGACTCTCCTTAGGAGCATTTGAGTACACTAGTGTCATTCACTGACTAACAACATCTTTCACTGAAGCAAACACTTCCTCTGAGCAAACTACGTGAAAAACAGCATCTCACTCAAACATCTCTTTACATTCACTAACCTCCTAAGTCTGTGTCTTCCATCAAATCCTCCGGCTGCGTAAAGCTTTCTGTCAAGTACAGCAACAGCTACACCTTGGAAAAAAATTTAACAAATATCAAACAATACAGCATCATTACTGCAACTACATTGTGCGAAAAAAAAACAGCTCAAACACATGACCCCTTCATAGAAAAGGACTGGAAATGAAAACATATTTGATAATATGGCGACTGGACTAAACAAAACTAACGCTGCGGCAGTGTTTTAACAGGTCTCCAAGCTATACTTTCAATGAATTGAAATGGTTGAAATCTCAGCCAGAAAAAAAAGTGAAAATGATTACAATGAAGCATGGATATGTATCGTGTTGTATCCAAAAATGTTGAACACAGGTGACCAAATTAGTGACTTTTGAACACAGGTGGCCAAATTGGTGACTTAAGCTGTTAATTTTGAGCAACAGTTTTTTTCCCGCTCACCAACTGGTAAAACTGGTAACCCGAGCAATTTCAGCTTGGAACAGCATCTCTGCAAAGTATATGTAAAACCTACCTATTCTAGGAAAGTTAAGTGGCGTAACTGTTGTCCTTTCATCTTGTTTTGGGTCATATCTCTCCATTGATGTGTGAAATGTGTTCCCATTTCCTCCACCGACTGCATAAATACAGTCATCAATGACAGCCACACCCAACCTGTTGCGTGCTACACTGAGGGGTGCCATAGACTTCCACTCATCTCGCAGAGGATCATACCTGTCTACAGAAGATGTGTCTATGTTCCCAGATGAAGTGTTGTTACGACCATCAATTATAAACAGCATGTTATCTGTAGATTGGAGGATAAGTCTTCATACAAAATTGAATTATAATTAACAATTATTCCACTCACGCTTGTTGGATATGAGATGATAGATAGGCAACGGGGTGCGTAGCGCCGAGTTGGCTATAATGATCTCATATCCAACAAGGGCGAGTGGAATAATTGTTTTATTAAAAACGTCCCCACGACAAACCTTACCAAATCTTAAATTTTTTAGCACCCTTTTAATCTTGACCCGACACGTGGGCTTACCATATTTGTAGATGATGGTATATTGGCTCATATACCATAATGGCTAAGCCAATAAAAAGTCTTGAATTGCATTATCCAATGATCCAGTTTTTGATAAAACTCTTTACACCCTTTACATCTGTATGTATATTCTCCACACTGCTCTCTATACATTTCCTGAGGTGCTGGCTAGGAGAACTTGTTTAACAATCAAGAACTTAGTTGGTGATCATTTCCTTGATTCTTGTGACCTAAATGGGTGGTCAAGGCTTAGCTGGCAGAGCTTAAGGCTCTGTAGCTTAATGCAATCAAGGTTAACCTGACAGTTAGCCCTTCCACTTCCAAGAGTGACCAAGATATCATTTCTCCATTCTAGAATTAGTGATGCAGATGAATTGCTGATACATGACCTAACTCACCAATGCGGCTCAAAGGAATAGCATTGGACCACAAAACATTCATCAGTCTGAGATTTGAATCCTTGTGGATGATTTTTCTCTTTGTCCTTCAAGACAAATGAGCCTCACCTTCATTTTAATAATAATGGAGGATTCGATGGTAGCTAGTCATTTTGGATAATCATTACCATACCAACATAAGCAGCCCCAAGACCACTCTTTGGCACAGACAATGGGGAGAGAATGGTCCATTTTAGTGTCTGAGGATCAAAACATTCCAAAACATCAAGAGATCTTCTCAAGTATCCCCCGGCAAAGTACATCACAGTTGGACCAGGGGGGCATCGTTTGTGAACTGTGCTAAGTGTAGAAAATCTCTTTGTTTCCTACAAGTTAAGAATAAAGTGATACATGTGTGACTGTTAACAAGTTTTACAAATATAAGAGGGATAGTTTGTTAATCTTTATGAAAGACAGAGTTAGTGCAGGACATATGACTCACTACTGTTATCCAGTAGGCCGCTCAAGAGTAAGTTACCACCATCTCGAGAGACCAGTACTGTACTTCATAGGTTTGGCCTCTTATTAGAGGAAAGAATGATGCATGCAGGTTTGCAAACAAGGGAATCAAACTTTCAAATACTCACTGAAAAAGCATCAATCAATATTTCTTTAAACTCAGATCTCATGCCCTGTTCACAACAATCGATGATCGAATTAAGGTAAGTGTTTGAAACAAATGGCACTATTTATTAAACATATTTTCGAGGGTATACATTCTTTAAAGCCACTGATATGGACATGGCATGTAGTAATTAAATCCTTTTTAGTAAACTGAAATTAAAGAATAAGCGTAACTATCTGCAATACGTAAAAAACTTATTTATACCTTGAGGAAAAGCTATAGAAATAATTGGGAATTGACGATGGTAAATATTCTCAAACTGTATGGTTTTTCTGATAAAACTAACACACGAAGGACGAACATTTAAGGGGACCTAATATCTTTAAGACTAACAGGTGTTTTCCTCAACAAGCGTTTTCTATTTTTATAGGATTTCGAGAGTATACACTCTTTAAAACCACTGATATGGGAATAATATGTATTAATCAAATTGCTTTCAACAAAATTAGATTAAAAAATACTGTTTCTATTCAAACTACGTGTATATAAGCTAGCATCATTATGTGACGGACGAGGCTTTAAGAGGATCCCTTTAGATGCTCATCCTAAAGGTAACAAAACATCTTTTAATCTATTTTTTAACAAACTCTCGAGGGTATACTCTCTTTAGAGCCACTGATAAATGAAAGAAACTAAAAACTTTAATGAAAAGAAAAGACCCAAAGGACGATGATAAGGAAATTCCCAGAAGTTACGTTAAAGTGGATACAATTATTCTGATTACTGACGCAAGACTGACAGTTTTGGAAAAGCGCAGTCAAATGTTCTACGTGGGAAAAAATTGTGAAAATATGAAATTCAATTAACCAATTAACACTCAGGGTCAAGACATCCGCAAATGGCTAGATGTTTGAGTTTTCTTGGATAAGGACGATAAATCGTAGGCCCCGAACTTAGCTCTCGGTATTGTGATCGATCATTGTTTTTATTTATACGAGTCCCCATTAAACTAGCTTTAAAAAAGCTGAACTGGGCCAGCAACTTTATTTATCGCAGATAAATAGATAATAGAATAAATAAACAAACAGTTCTTTAATGATTATCTCTTGGAATTCTTTCTCTCTCACTCGGTGAAAACGATATGGCAGCCGGAGACGAGGAATTAGACGAGAGAGCATTTGACAATGACGATGATGGCGACGAGATGACATAAGAGCAATGGAAAAGTCAGCTGACCCTTTAAGCCGCTTTAGACCCTTCAGGCTCAGACGTGTGGTCATTCGACCTCGTTTTCGGAGTCCATTTAGCCGTCCTTTTCGCTGTGGTCGTCGTGTTTTCATAATTCGTCGTTTTCGTCGTAGATTTCGCGGTGAATGAAGACCATTTCACTGATCAAATGCCTGGCGAAGATGAGTGCAAAAAATAAAAGATAAGAAATGGGACGTGCCAGCTTCTTGTTGTCATTCATATTCTCCTTGTCAGCACGTCGATGAATGTAAAGAAAACAGTATGGAGAATATACATACTAATGTGAGGGTGTAAAAAGTTAAGAGTGACCCTCGTCGATTCTTATGATTGATTTTTTTTTCTCATCTCTAGTAGGTCTAGATGAATACCCGGCACCTATCAAATGCTGATGAAGAACTTGGGACAACCGATATAACAGTTTCTTTTTTTTCTTTTTTTTTTTTTGTTTTATGCTGTGGAAAGTAATCGTAATTCTAGAACTTAAAAATTCCTCAGCCTCCGTTAAAATATAATGTAAAGTGATGCAGAGGTAGTTAGAGAAAATGTTATGTTTTCTATAAGTTCGTCAATGGAAATTAATCAAAGTTTACAAAACCTGATTCTTTTGTTGTTGTTTTCTTTTTCGGCTGCAGTTGAGGAAGATTTTATTTATCATTTGTCTTTGTTGATGTTGTTTTCAGTAGTATCGCTCAAACCCTGTTTATAGTCAATCAAGGGGATTTAGAACTGGCCATCGATTGTAGAAATTTTCGATAAGCACTTTTCAGAATGTAAACACCGTTTTCCTTAACTCGTTAAGCGTATTCGGCAACTGTTCTAAAATCACTTACAAGCTCCTCGTAAGAACAATAACAAACGTAATGCTACTCATTAAAAAAAAATTGCAAACGGGTTTATTACGTGTCGGTATTGCTAAGTTCGTGAGGAAAAATTTGTCACGCTACTCTCAACTATTCAGCAACAAGACTTAAATCTCTTACGCGTTTTCCTCGCGTTCTTGGCCAAAGCCGTTCAAAATAAAGACGCTTCCCCATACTTTCGGTGAATTACAACGCGGGTTAAATGGAAAATAAGAAAACCAGAACTTAGATACGTTCACAAAACACATGATTTAGGGGAAAAAATTCCGAACACAAATGCAACAAATTTCATAATCAGTCAGGTCATGTTTATGTCTTTCATGGTAAGTGATTCGGACAATAACTTGCCAAATTCGGAGGAAAGGTTTGTAGAAGATCAGGCCTTTCAGCTAAAAACTGACAGACGACTTGACATTACAGGGTCCTTTTCTCATACTTACTGCAAAAGCGACAGAGAGTGGACACGTCCCCATCATGTTTCTTCCTGAAATACTAAACTTGTTATTATCCACAAAGGGAACCTGCGCGTGTCTGACCTTTGCGCCCGTTTTACGAATTCAGGAAAACGGCGCTTCAATTTCAGGATGCTCTCTGCAGAGACTTCGGTTTTTGAACACCATTTTTAGCCTTTTTGTCTTTCTTAGGACAAGCTTGGAGAGTATGAGAGATAATGTCGCCCAAGTTAAGAGACATAGTGACCAGTAGAAGTTCCGGCCGTATTAACTCCAGCAAGATTTTTCCGCAAAGGAACTGTTAAGCCATCCCATACCAGCCTTCAGCAATAAGCACATTCCAAAGTGCTGAAACATGGTTCAACTTCTATCATTTTGTCACGATGTTTGTTAGATACGGATGATATAAAAGGATAAGTTATACACTGCGATTCATACAGTTTCTACGCTAGTATATCCTTTAAGAAACCGCGAGACACGGCCTTAAGTCAACAGGAAACTTTATCGAGATGGCAGGAGTTTTACTTCATATGAATTTGTCTTTATCGATAGACCGGAGGAGGATCACTCTAGAATGTTTTTAATATGTTTTGAATGAATTTGAATGAACCAGTTCTTTCTCTGATATTATAAGCCGCTGTCGCCTAGTAGGGGTGTTTTTACCGCCTCCCGGTTAGCTCAATTGGTTAGACCGCTGGACTGTTGTGCGGGATATGTTTTGAATGAATTTGAATGAACCAGTTCTTTCTCTGATATTATAAGCCGCTGTCGTCTAGTAGGGGTGTTTTTACCGCCTCCCGGTTAGCTCAATTGGTTAGACCGCTGGACTGTTGTGCGGGAGGTCGAGGGTTCGGTCCCCGGCCGGACCAATTCAACACTCATGGTCTCAAAATAACTGAGGAGAATGTGCTACCTTTCTACAATATCAAGAAATGGATAGACATTCTAGCTAGTCTTCTCGGATAAGGACGAATAAACCGTAGGTCCGGTCTCCTGCATCTTTAATAAGATAACTTGATTAGGTAGGGGACGTTAAAGAACGCACATCACGAGATTACTGTGATGGGATCTGCCCCAACAAATTTGCCTTTGTTGATTGTAAACTGCCACTGGCAGTCTGGTAAAGTCCCCCGCGCAGTATTGTAAGGCACATTTGATCATATCCACATGTTAATTTGCGCTATATAAACGTTAATTAATTCATTAATTCGTTTTAACCCTGTAACCCTCCCATGATTTCAAATTCGCGATTTTGCGAAGGTTTTTTAGTTTGAATCACTCTAGCTGCGCGTTTTGGGGAGCATAAAATCATTTTATTTTGCTTTGGTAATTCATTACGTCCTTATGTGTTATATGACTTGCGAGCTAGAGAGGAATACCGGCTAGCGCTGGTTAGTCCAAAATTATGACTCGCCGTAGTTCAAACTTTATCTTCTTTCGTCAACCAGAGAATCAAGTTGTTCTTCTCGAGCTTTGCTCTTCTGACTGTCATCGTTCAGTTCACCTTATCGGCATCTGTCGCAAAGGAAAAGGTAATTGAGATAAAATCATAGGATAAGCTGAATGATATATCAATTTAGAATGGTTCTTGGCTATGATCTTATATTTAATCATATAAGATAAATAGATTCTATGTTACTGTTGGTCAGCACAGTAACAAACAGTGTGTATAGTGACACAATCGACTGCGCCTCGAACCGCTGTGAACTTTTAAAGTCAATTTGAACATATTTGTTCGTCAAAATAAGCACTTGAGATGTCCTTATAATGTTGTTGGGTGTTTTCCAATGGTGCACAAAAGCTGTATAGTTCCTAGAAAGTAGATGCATCATATATCACGTGTAAAGCTTACTATGCGTAAAATCACCAAGGGTATTTAATGTGCTTATTTCGCAAGCGAAATTAGAACCATTTAAATACATGTACGTCGAAGTAAATTCTCCAGTTTTGAAATGAAATCTTCTTTGTTCTTAGGGCTCAGTGAGTAAATATTCATTGGAGTTGTCGGAAGGCGGAAAAAAATTCAAGGAAGAGATAACAATCGACACTACAAAGGGAACAGAGACTTTCCAAGTACCGAAGACATCGCCTAATGAATCAGAAGGAAATATAATCTACGATTTCAAAAGGGTAAATATTTAGTCGCATTTTTTGAATACGATCGCAGGGGTTGGTAGAGGCGATGAAGGCGAGAAAGACAGGTTTGAATTTCCGTCGGCATTTCCTGTTCGTACCCTATTCACATATTTATCTACTGCTGTTCACCAGTAGGTTGTTAGAGTAGTTCTTTGGCCGCTCGTTATTCGTTTCTTTACGCTAAATTCATACCTTTTTATAAGCATGGGACTCTGCTCGCTCTGTGAACTCCGTTATAAGTCTGTGTGAGAAACGATTTCTACTTCCTCTAATGACGATGGTAACTACTTGGTTAGCTCAGGTTGTAGAGCGCCGAAATGCCATGCGGAGGATCAAAGGTGTTAGCCCCAGACCGATACAACACTCAAAGTCTTAAAATAATAGACGAGAAATGTGCTGCCTTCGTAGTGACATCAAAAAAAAATGGTCAGACATTCTAGTCTCCTCAGGAAAGGACGATTAACCGTAAGTCCCGTCTCCTGCAGCAGAGGTTGTTAAATAGCTCACGCACTTCTCGCGAAGAGTAGGGAGCGTGGCTCGTGGTGTTGTGGCATGGCCTCGTCGCCACAAATTTCTTTAAACAGCTCAATGCAGTCTGGCCAAAGTCCCCCACAAAGTGTTGTTAAGCGCATTAGAGCATAATTATTAAGAAAACACCAATTTAAACTTCCAGTTTGTCAAGTGTTGTTCTTATTAATTTCCACGTTATTAATGAAGGCAATCTTTCGCATCCTTTCTTTTTTTAACCCTTACAACAACAAAAAACTGGTGCAATTGATTTTGAAGTTTAGACGGCCACCCTGCCACTCTTCGTCGGGCGAAGAGGAGTCGAAAATTTATGTTTTGCTAATTACAGCAAGGGGCAGCTGAGATTAACGCAAAGAAATAATAACGATAATTATTTTTAAGCTTGCAATGGTCTGTTGTATTCTCTAAAATGAGAGTCAGTTGATTTAATATCGGAAAAGTTTTTTGTTATCAGATTATGCCTAAGCTTTGTTCTAGTATATGAATTTTGTATCATAGTTCTTTAGTTAGTGTTGTGAAACTAAATAATAGTTGAAATACTGTTAAAATCTACGTATAGTGAAAGAATTACTAAATTAAATCAACTGCAGTGTTTTAAAAGCATTTCTACGACACGCTTTCACCAAAGGCACCAAAGATTCCCGACCAGTGTTTTCTTAGTCTTTTTAAATCTAAAAGATAATCTTTCTTACACCAAAGCCTCTTCAATCTGGGTAACTCTTGTCTTCTAATTCTAACTCTGGTTGACTACTCTCTTAGACTCTCAGACATTGATTCTCATTCTTCTTTGATGCTCACCGACAACAAAGTAAAACTCTAATGTACATGCTTGCATATTCGGTAGGCACGAGTAAGCAGGCTGGCCAACTGACCTTGGAGGACTAAACATTTTTTATCACATTGTTAACGCAGACCTATTTTTCGAGAAGCACACAAATGGACGGCAACATAGTTTACCTTCCAATAATCTGAACCAGTCTTTGACTGTGTAAGCAAAAACAACAACTTTCGTTTGGCTTCATGATCAAGGCAAGTTCAGAAGACAAACTAAGCACGTTCACTAATGGATAATAGACGTTAGACAAGAATGGCATAATTTAGAGACCCATCGTGACAAATAAAACCTAAATAATTTCGGACTTGGAATTCCTGCAGTAAATATATTTAAACGAATGACTAACTTATATGGAACCAGCTAAATACTTCATAACAATATGAATATGTTCACCAGAGACAATCAAGGTTCACAATATATAAACAAATCTTGGAAATGATTAGTAAATTAAATAAGATTACGGTAAACATAATAACAATGAAAATTATCAAAGTCTGAAAAAGTGAAAAAAGTTAAAAAAAAAAAAATTAAAAAGCTATAACTTTGCTAATGGCGACCATATGAGCCATATCCCTCTTTATCCTGATGAATAGGCAAAATTTTCAGCAAGTGTTTGAAATAGTTTACAATAGCGGAACTTAAGATATTCGCTAGTGAACTGTTCCAAAGTTTGGGTACCGCGACCTCAAACGAGCGGTCACCGAGAGTGACTAGAGTTCTAATATTTGGCTTTTGAAGAAGACGTTTGTCATTCGAAGATATCTAATGGTATTTAGGGACAGTTTTAAGTTGTGATTTCCAGAAAAGAAAAAAAAAACACAATTATTTCTCATCAATGGGTTGATCAGTCAGCAAATATTCCTCATAAAGTTGGCGTAGAACCAAGAAGAATTGTCGAAGAAAATACTGGACTCTCCAAAAAAAAAAAAAAAAGCTATGAAAAGGAGCCGAGATATCTATATAAATTATCATAAATGTTTACCAATCACAAACAATTTCCAGATACGTGTGAAAAGGTCCGTTCATCTCGAAGAGATTTTAGCCGCCTCTTTAATGCGGGAATTGTTCATGGTTTGACATTACCGGGAAGTTTTTTCAGCAACAGTGTATTGCCTTTCAGTTTACCACTTAGATTATCGAACCGCACACTTCTGTAAAATCTTATTAACACACTCCAGTACTTTCCACCAGCTCTCCATTTACAATTGGTAATATAAACGGCAGCGCGGATGTTCCAGTTTTCTTCGTTCCACTTCATAATTGATTTGCAATTTCTCCTTCTACCATAGGTTTCTCTGGATAATAGGTCTGTCAGTTTACATTACCCGATACTCAACAATATATTGAGACTTTCGGCCAATTACTTTACCTTCCGCTATGAAAAGAAAGTTTTTCGAGGTTAAATCTGTATTGATTTTCAGATTACCACTTGAAATACCGTAATAATCTGATAAAAAGTCCACTCTGATATTCATCAAGTATTTATTAATAGTGTAAGTTTTCAATTTTGGTTCACTATATCTGATTTGCAGTTTTTCCTTCTAACTGAGTTGTAGTTGCATCTAAATTAGTGCTGTTGAGAACTTGGTGATCTCAGTATGATGCACTGAAACAGTCTGGCGGAAAGAGGCCATCAACATCGCTTATTTTAAGAGTAAACTTATAACATTAGACTTTTCACTATTTTCTCATTTTGTTCCACCATTATTTTAACAAGATTTTAAAATACGTATCAGATTATAGCAAATTTTCTTTAGCTATAAATTGTTCAAATATGTAAATTACGTAAATCTTTATATTTTAAGAATTCACGTACGTATTTTGATCGAGCTTGTACAGCTCTTAGACGTTACCTGTCTAAATAAAACATCGATTGATATTGATTAATTGATCTATAAAAGGAACATTACCCTCATCCTCTCCCTGGATAATGTACATCACATCTGAAAGAGCTTTTTTCATATACAGTATGTACCAAGACAATTTGGAAGAATATGACATTTAGCTACGGATGAATACCTTTACTTCAGTTTAAGAGGAGAAAACAAGATCAACACCAAATGACTCGCGAGAACTTTTCTCTCCTAGTTTCATTACGTCGTAACATCTGGAAGGTTGTAATCCATCGAATATTGTTTTGCTAAGTAAGATTGGTCTAAAAGCACCACGTCACCAAAAAAAAGAAGGAAAAAAAACAGCTAACAAGGGGGCACATCGGTTGATATTACCAAAGTATTATTACAAAGCCTTTAAACCTCATGTCCAATACGATAACAGTCCACTTTAAAATTTATATCAAGATGAAAGAGCATTTTAAGGTTGATATAGAAGAAAGGACATATTTGATTGTTTATAAAGCTGTACCAAAGGACACTGAAAAAGTATATTACTTCTTAACAAAATTTGTATCAACGTATCAATAAACTTTAGCCGATGTTAGCTTAAGAGGAAGTTAAAAAACCACTATCAGTATCTTGTCTGAAACGGATGAAATAGATAAGGAGATGCTTCCTTATATTGTCAACTAAAATGACTCACGCAATGAGTTATTTTTTGGCCTGCAATCATCACTAGCACGTGATATAAAAGGAGTGGTTTACTAGACTTTTTCACAGAGTTCTAGATTGGATCTTCAAATTGAAGAAAAACTCAGAGAGACTTGATCGTTTAGAGAATAGAACACCTTGGAAAGCTAGAATGGTAGGTTGATTTAAACTTTCATTTTACAACATTGTTTGAAAATCAAAAAACATCAAACATGTTCCCTTTTTTCTGGAGAAAATCTCAAAGGGAATTTTGAGTCCAAGTTACTTTTTCGTAAGTGCTGAACTTTTAAGTGAGCTCTATGAAATGCACGCATAGCTCCTTCTTTTGGACGTTTCATGTTAGACGAAGCAAGTATAAGATCCTTGAAATAATCTCTGATCCTAAGGAATTTTGTTTGAGGTCGCCTTTGTATTTTTGGTTTAGCAACTTGCCACAACGACAAGCCTGCGTATGATAACCTCGAGTATTTTTGGGAGTTCGAGGATCATTTCATGAAACAATCGCTAAAATATCATCAAGAAACAAAACATATTGCTGTAAAAGTAGCATTTCATAAACCCTCAACGAAATTTGCGTTCATTTACTGACTAGCTGTTTTTGCACAGAAATTCAAGTTGTTGTTTTCGTGTCTTGCCTTGCTGGTCGTATCTATTCACTCAACCTTTTTCATATCAGAGGAGAAGGTAAGTGATCATGTGATATGATATCCTTGCAGTTAAAATACTTTGTCAGGCACAAAGACAATGATAATTATCAAAGAGAGCATGAACATGGTCTTAATTCAAGTTGAAATTCTCTCGAAGAGCCTACCAAAAAAATGTGTGGTCACCAGTCGGCAGAGTCTTTGGTGCTGAGGAGTTAAAAATTTACTACGTTAACATTGGGCTATTTCATACGTGGTTTTTCCTTTTGAATAAAGATCGGTCGTTCCAAGTTCAGTTTCTGTTTTCCATAGTTTAGTAAATATGATGCTGAAAAAAAAAACAGTTTTTGAGTAAGTGTCGTCAATCTTCCTATGAACCTTTTATTTTTGGTTTTTGACTAAAGGTAGCAGAACTGGACATCTATTTTTGATATGTCGAAGTGAATCGTCCTGTTTTTAAATGAAATCCTCTTTGTTCTCAGAGCTCTGTGAGTAAGTATTCATTGGAGTTGTCGGAAGGCGGAAAAACATTTAAGGAAGAGATCGCAATCGACATCACAAAGGGAACGGAGACTTTCCACGTATCGAAGACATCGTCTGATGAATCAGCAGGAGATATAATCTACGATTTCAAAAGAGTAATTTTTAGTTGTATTTGGTGAATTAAATCCCAGGTTTGGGTAAATTTGGTGAAAGGGAGTAAGAGAGGTTTGAATTTCCGTCGGCATTTCCTGTTCGTACCCTGTTCATATAATTATGCACCGCGTTTCATTCTAATAATACTGAACTCATTCTCTGAAAACCTTTCCACCGATAAGTTGTCTAAGGACTTCTTTGCTGTACCCATCATGTGTTTTTTTTAGCTCTCCCTATTTGTACCAGATTACTGTTACTATTTTTTAAAAGTATGGCAATATACCTGTATCTCTACTTCTTCCAATGACATTAATAGCCACCTGGTTAGTTCAGGTTGTGGAGCACTGGACTGCCGTGCAGCAGGTCAAGGGCTCTTGTTACTATCCCGTTCCACACTAAGAGTCTTAAGTTAACTGAGGAGAATATCCTGCCTTTGCTGCGACATCTGCAAATGTTTAGACGTTCTAGTCTACTCAAATAAGGACGAGAAAACTTTGGTCACCGTCTCCTGCATTTTCTCTGCACTGGTTAGCAAGTAACGTAAAAGGACAACGCACCTCTCGCAAAGAGTAGGGAACATAGCTCCCGATGTTATGGCCTATTTTAAATTGGGAGTACCTACAAAACTTTCTTTGAAAAAAAAGCCATTGTAAACTTCTCGATGCAGTCTGGTACAGATCCCACTATATGTTGTAAAACGCATTAGAGCATAGTAATTCGGATATTGCGCCATATCCATACATCTTTATCATGTTAAGTTTCTCAGTTCATTGCATCTGTGTCCTCTTTAGTGTTTGCTTTTCCTTAAAGTTGTGACTAAAGCTGGATCTATTTTTCATGCAGCAAATGACAATGATTCATATGGCAGAAGATAAGGCGTGCTATATGGCGAGTTCAGTCCATGAAACTCCCACACCCGCTGTTTTAAAGGAAGCTTTAGAGACGGTAAGTGAGATTAGCTACGCTCTCACCCTGGCTCTCTTACCGTCAGCCTTAAAATTTTTTTGGCGTGTGTGATTCCTAATTCTCATAAGCTTGTTTCATTATATACTCAGCAAACTCCTGGAACAGGCGAAGACTTACCAACTACTTCAGTTGAAGTGCAAATGAAGGTTGTGGGACTTCTTGATGATCGTTCAGTGCTGAGTGATGAAATGGCGGATTTGTGTGCCAATCTGCCAAGTTATGTGGTCGTAAGCAGAGCTATGAACGTAAATGACGAGGAAGCTATGAACCCAAATGAAATGGAAGCTGATGTGGAATATGATGAGGATGTTGATGGAGTCATTGACGAGGGGGCCGATGATTTCCCTGAAATAAGCGACCTAGATGACATTGCTAACGCACGTAAGTTATACTTAATAATTTTTTGGTAGGGTAAGGGATCGAGGCCAGGCTAATGGTGGGACGTGGATATAGCATCTCTTGTCCTTTTCTTAGACAAAATACCGCAAATCAAGAGAAAAAATTGGTTAAAAGGAAGAATCATCTCTCCAATATTATTCCTCGCTGACATGACAGATAAAATAATAAGTTACCTAATGAAACTGATGACTGGCTCTGCGTGCAGGTAACATGTATTGAAAAATGTGTCCTGATTTACTCTCCAGCAAGCGAGGTGGGCCATGTTTTCCGCTTGGAATTAGCCATATTGGTCCCTCATACGCTCCCATTTGGTTTCTAGACTTTGAGATTCTAAGGCAACTTCGTTTTTGAACAATTGTGAAAAGTGCGAAATGAGGATGTGTGCTAACCATAGGCTGGTATGCCATATAGTATCCTGGGGACAATTCATGCGCTCATACATGATTTATATAGACACTAATTCGGACACAGGTATTTGACACAAAAGGCCCTTTTAGGGGGGAGAGTTTAAACATTACCTTGGTGGAGAATTTCATGCTGATGTGTCAAGACTTTTATTAGGAATACACGTAGTTTAGTTTTTTTTTTAGTGAATCCTTCATTAAAAAACTGAATTCGCCAATCTTGCTAAAGTACAAATGCCCGGGGGATGGAGGGGGATGGGGGTGGTGATGAAGTATTGAATTGATCAACGCACAACTAGAACTCAAGTAAGATGTACGGAACGTGATTTTTGCACTAATTACATTTCCCCTCGTGTTTATTAGGTGAGAGACGCCAAATCGGACGTAGAGTCAGACGCTGGGTTTGTAACCGGGTATGTAATTGGGTAACCCGACGGATTTGCAGACGTGTGTTAAGGAACCGCCGTTGGCGTCGTGTATGCCATAATGTCCGACGGCCGATCTGTCGCAGAGTTTGTAGATGGGTGACACGAAGAGGATAGACTCTTCTCTCTCGAACCAAGTGTCAAAATGTAATAGTAATCTTTTTTTCAATGAGAGCTTAATCCAGTGGCGCTTTCTTTTGAGCTAAAATTCAGTTCCAGTTTGAAATCCTATGATCTAAAGCAGATTATTTTTTTTTCATCCAGATTTAAAACGTGAGATCCAACTACAAACATCATTTTTCGGCAAATTTTTAACATGTTTAGTTTTATATGTTGTTGGTACTTGGAAAACTGGCTTCCATATAAGATATCAGTAAACCAATCGATAACGTACCTCAGCTTTCGAGAAAGTTAATAGGACACTAGGAATAGAGATCATGTCGTAGAAATGGTTCTGGATAAGGAACATGTTGTGCTTGAATTTCAATTCGCTTAATCAGAAATTTTAGTAAGATGGAAAGTGTCCTTAATTGTATTTGAGGTTTTTACATCTTAGCTGAAGTTAAAATGATAACGATAAGGATACTGAAATATTAATGTCCATTAGCACGGTTCTTCTTGCGGTGGAGCGTTTTTAATACCTGGCGTTTAGAGAGCTACTCCGCAGAAAGCTGAATTAGTACTTAGACAAATAAACTAAGTCCACTGGCTTAATCGCACCATATTTTATAAGCCACACAATTTAGATTTGGTAGTATAAACTGTAGATGTAACTAGAAGAGCTTTTAGTTGGAAATAAAGGCACTTGGTTGAAACACAACGCACCTGCGAGAGTCAGAATATCTACTTTTCGTTTTTCAGTTTTTATTCTAGCTTCATTGCGATTATCTATAGTAAAAATATTTTTCTGTTTCCTTCGTGAGAGAATTTTTCGCTCAAGTGTCATACTTTAAATGCAAACCAAAATACACGGAGCGCGCAGAGAAAAGTGGGGGATTAGTCGTGATTGTTTTGTTTTTTTTTTTGTCTTTCATTTGATTGGTCGAGAGGTTATGGGGAAGAATGGAACCTAACACATGGAATCACAATATCGGGGTCTCGGTAGAATGGGCAGGTGCCCGTTTCCAAAAATTTTTGGTAACTACCGCTCCCACGAAGACGTTCTCGGTCTTTCGTGATAACAGTCCAGTTTTAAATAGTTTTGAATATCATTCATTGAGGGTATTCGTTAGATAAGATCATGTGACACTCTCTAGGGATTTACACCTGCTCTTCTATTGCATCATCTAACTATTAACCTCGCAGTTTCGTTGTTCGTTTTTTAGTCACTGTTGTAACCTTCTTTCGGATCGGAATAAACATGAATTTCTTGATATTTGCTACAGATATCTAACCATCTTCTAAATATCCTCAATTTTTATCTTGAGTTTAAGCGTACCGCTTGAAAAAACAAAATAAAGACCTTTGTTGGTAGTACAAAATACTCCTACAATCTGATAAAAAGTCCACTCCGATAATCATCAACATTTATTCACAATGCTGGTGTTACTAAAAGGGTTATAAATTTTGGTTCACCGTATCTGATTTGCGGTATTCTCGTCTGACTTAATTGTATTGGCAACTAATGAAATCAGTGTTGAAGAATTTTGTGATCTATCGAGGGAAGATTCTATACAGGACATTAGCAACTTTTTCAATTCTCGTCGCCTGCTTCCTGGAGGACACAGATATCATGAGCTTAGGATATGTGCACAATAGAAATAAAGTTGTAAGAAATAGACAACTTTTTTGAGAGACATGTTTCGGCATGCTTATGCCATCTTCAATCAATGAGCAACAGAACGTGAGTAATTATGTAACAGTCAAGTAGATGAATAAAATATTTACAGTATGATGTAATACAAAAGCGGGTACTAATTACAACTTGACACCAAACATCAAAGGTGTGAACTAAAACACTAGAAAAGTGTTATAATGCTGTAATTGTTTGTTACGTTCAGGGTTCAGGTTAGTCTCCCTCGCAGCCGTTTTTTTTTTGGATGTCACGCAACGCTCCCCCAAAAGAACGGCTGCTGACAACCGAACTACATTCCTTTCTCTGAATTGGCCAATCACAGCTCGGGTTCCATTTTCAGGAACCTTTTCGAACCAGACTCACCTTTTGAGACTCGTCCTATCAGATATCGTTTTCTATCGCGATCCTCATGTGGAAAACACAAGACAAATGGCGGTGCTTGAAGGAGCTTTTCGCAAAGCATCGTCAAAGTTCAAAATTTTCGAGCTTAATGCTCACCAGAAGCTTGCAATTAAAAGATTTTAGTCGAGAAAGAAGATTTTTTTGTTAAGTTGCCTACAGGATCCGGGAAATCGTTAATATATCAAGCACTCCCGCTCGTGTTTGACCATGTTACCGATGAAAGTGGTCATATTATTGTTATTGTTGTTGCGTTGTACCAACGTGCGGAAACACTCGATGATTCGGGCCGATTTCCTGTACCGGTGATAAGAAGCCACAAACATAACTAATCGGGCTCGCTCCAGCTAGCAGCGGACTGGCAAATGAAGAAGTACAAGTAGTGTAGGAGACGTTGGCCGGCCTAAATTGCAGTGTTCTCGAAGCTTCGCCCGGTTTGCAAGCACGCGCTTTTTTCCTCCTGATCTCCATCTGTATGTCGAAGCAAGCGTTTAGCCCTTGGCCTAGATTGAAAGGCGTCTTGCATTTCCTTTTGATTATTGATGTAATTTATTGTTTCCTATATATTCTGACTTTTATAATCTGTAGCAACCTCTTGAAATAGTACGAATAAAGAGTTTCAGTTCAGTTTTTAGCTTCTTCTTTCTCAGTTGCTCGCTGAAACTTTAACAACCGCTCAAACAATCTAGCGTTCGTGTCGTTGGCATAGCAGTTGACGTTTATGTTAAGCGTAGATTCTATAATTTCAACCAAATTGTGAGAAGTTTTCCCAAATTATATACTCTATCTTTACCAGGGCACAACGATGAACATGCGAAACATTTCGAGCTCTCATCGACAAATTTCTTCAGTGTTTCTCCCGACATGATAGCTAGATCATCTGCCACATCCACATTTTCGCGTGAAACCTTACGTCATTCAGATTTTCTGGTATGTGATTGGTCTGTTCAATAGACCGCGACCAAACCGAAAGAACAATGAGAAAGGAATGTAGTTTGGTTGTCAGCAGCCGTTCTTTTGGGGGAGTGTTGCGTGACATCCAAAAAAAAAAACCGCTGCGAGGGAGACTAGGTTCAAGTCTGATCTTATTAATATAAGAAGCTTTGAGTTTTAAATCAATAGCGTTGTTAGCAGAATCCAGAATACTAAAGCAAGAAAAGGGAGTATTTGTTCTTACATGAAGGAGATATATTGAAATGCTTAAAAATATGCGATTTTTTATCGCTTTCCGTGTTCTCCTTTATCCTAGTAAAGAAGTGGCAAATAGCTTCGCCAATACAACGGGAATTACATCCCGCACAAGAAAATTGATAAACTACCATGGATTTTAGAGCATCAGTAGTACGATCTTTGACACTGAACATGTGTTAATTTTAAAAGAAGTGAAAA